>NC_141755.1:30942842-31246748 GCF_982258835.1 Parasteatoda tepidariorum
TAATCTTCATTATCATTCCCACAACATGGGACGATGGTTAGTTGTTTTACTTCATATTCATTTATTTATTGGGTGCACACGTGAAGGAATATGAGAAGATTTTCACGAATTTCGAATAAAAAAATATCCATCGGCGCTTCTGTGTCGCGACAGAATGGGGTTAGGTAAACTGTCGCAAAATGAGTCAATAGTTGGACATTTCAAGGTTTAGGAATGCAATACATCAAAACATGCTAACTAGGTGTTATAAATCATGAAGCATAAACACCTTTCAAAAAACGCGTCGATTTTTTTAAAATCAAACATTTCATTGTAAGAAGGAGCAACATGGCAATAAAATGTGTGTACTATATTACAAACATAATTGAAGTTTTTGCAAATGAAATTTTAAAGCTTTAATTAACATATTAGCTTTAAAAATTATAAAGCTTTCTTTCAATTAAAATTAATTAACTTATGACTTTTATAAAAATTCAATACTAAGTAATGAATGTACGAATTATGTTTCAACGTGTTCATACTCGTAAATAAAACTTAAAAGGAGAGCATAAAGTATATTAAAGGAAGAAAATCCTTTATTTTAACTACATTTTCATTAAGAAAGAATGAAAACGCTTGGGTATTTTAAGCAAACATAAAAAATAGTTTCTAAAAGAGTAACATATATACACTGTAAAAAATTCCGGATCAAATTACGGTAAAAAATACGTCTATTTTTACCGGAATATGTTAAAGAACAAAAAATCTGATGTAACGTAATTTTTGCAGAAAAAATTACCGCGATCTCACTGAATTCCTCAAATTAATAAAATATTACTGCAAAAAACAAGTTATAATATTTCGCTGTAAAAATGGATTTTCATATAATTTTGATTACAAAACCAAAACGTATGATCATATGATATTTAAACCATTCATCTGATAATTTTCCGTTTGTATCGCGACTGTTTAAAGAAATGTCTAGTTTTTTATATTATAGTTCTTATTGCCACACATTTAGTAAAAACAAACGCTGAAATAATTTATTCGAATAAATGATTTTTAGGACATGCTGTAAAGTAACAAGATTAAATTGCCAAATTTTTACATATTTACTACTGAACAGCATGGCAATAAAACTGTATTTATTGTTAATTTTACCAAAAGTCAATTTTACAAAGCACTACGGTAAGAATTGCTGTGTTTTTTCTTATTCCCATAGAGACAGAAGCACAATTAATTTTATCATATACTGAAAGATTTGAAAGTATTTTTTCTCTATATGCAAAATTCATTAATAATAAAATTAAAATGTTTATCCATAGCATATTTCATAAAATTAATTAGAAATTATGTGAACTTTACGATTTAGTTTTGAAATTGCACAGATTTCAACTCGTTTATACTTTTTTTCAGAATAAAGCTTTTAAATGTTCCTCTTATTTATCATTTTTTTCTTAAAAATACTAAAATGTAAATATAAAAATTAATTGCTAAGGCATTTTTGTTAAACATTGTATACTGTAGAAAATTATTTTTTCTCTTGTTTACTTCGTTACCAATTTTCAGTGCACCATGTTTGAATTAATGTATGTATGAATCTTAGAGTAAATCAAAATTCATAACATTTGATCTCTTACCGAATTTCAATTCATCAATCCAAATTTCAGAAATAATCCTTGATCTTGCTTATGAGGTAAATATTTTTTAATGTATGGAGTATGAATATGTAGATCAGTGATTCTCAACCTTTTTTTTTTGTTTCGGCACACTTTTAATGATTTCGAAATTTGACGGTACACAGCGAAAAAAATTAGATTAAAAAGTGTTTAATTACCTATTTTACGCTGTGTTGAATAGTTTGTGATAATAATTTTGAATGTGAAATAAAATAATGTGTACTACAAAAACACACTTATTAAGGTATTAATTATATCTTTCGATCAATTTTTTATTAGTTAGTAACAGTTATTTATTTTTTTGCTAGTTAATAATTGTTAACTTGTTTTCTATAGTTATTAACAGTTAGATTTCTTTTACATTAACTGTTATTGTTTTGTGATTTCTTGTTAACTAGTTTTTTTGCTAATTATTAATTGTTAGCTTAATTTTTGCTAGTTATCCTTTGTTAATTTATTTTTTATATATTTGTTTTTTTAGTTATCCTTTGTTAATTTGTTTATTAATTGCATAGCTTACTTTAATAATTAGCTCTTACAACATTTTTTAAAATTGTGTGTCATATACAATTTAAACACTTCCATCTTATTTTAAGATTGTCAGAGACAAGACAATCGCCGACAAAGATGTTCACGCGGTTAAAGCGTGGAAAAATTTTAAAAAGTATAGATATATATATAATATTATATATACTTTTCTTTAATTTAAACTTTACTCATAATAGAAAAAGCATTATAATTTTTATTGTATCATTTCTAATATTTGGCGGCACATTTTAAGAATTTAGCGTCACACAAAAGTGCCGTGGCACATTGGTTGAGGATCACTGATGTAGATATGATGTAGATTAGAGCAAGTCAAAATTCAAAATATTTGATCTTTCACCTAGTTTCAATTCAAATTTCAGAAATAATCTTTGCAGTTGTTTAAGAAGTAAATATTTCTTTTTCGAGATTTAGTCGGTCGACTCATCAGTAACATATTTCTAAACTGGTCTTTTTTTAGCGCTATCGAAAACTATACTCGAAATTAAAACATTATAGTGCAATTAAAATGACATTACCTTAAAAACATTAGATATTTTTACCCTTGCACGTCCAGATGAGCGTTTAAATGTAACCAGGATTAAATGTACCGATTAAGCACTTCTTAAATTTTAATGCAAATCAACAAAACACTAGATGGGGCAGAGTAGCTACACCAAACGGGAGGCAAAACATTGACTTTTGACATAATTCTTACTGAATTTAATTAAATAAGAATTTTAAAGCAAAATAAGCTACTTTTCCTTATTTTCTTATTCATGCTTATTTTTAATTAAAATTAAGTTTTACCCAGTTGTAGAGCATAAGAAATTAATTGATTGTTAAAGTTGAAGTTGTAATAAGGCATTTATTTTATAATTTCATTTTATTATATCATATTAATATCATTTTATCATTTTCACAAAAAGAAAGGCATATATTTGAACATAATAATTCATTCTAAACTGAGAAAAAGATTGGTCCGAACAACCATAATATGCTAAAGTTTACCGTGTTTCCATCAAAAAGCTAGGTAACTTTTACTGACTCGCTTTGGTAATGATTTTGATTAAATTTACAATAAGATATAGTGTTACAATATGTAATAAAATTCGGTAAATGTTGCAAAATATGGTAATTTTATTATGATACATTAGAGCAGGGCATGAAAAACCATTTATTCGAATAAATTTATTTTTCAGGTTTGCATTTTTACTAAATGTGTGGTAAAATAAGAACCAGTAAACCGTTGTCATATGAACGGAAAAAAATAGCAAATGGAATGGTTTAAATGCCGTGGTTTCAAAAACAGAATTGCAGATGTTTTTTTCTACCAGAAATGTCATTACTATACAGTAAGATAATTTTTTCTTCGCGTAATAAGTCTTCTTTTTTATTAATTATGCGCTGCATTTACTCCATCTATGATTATTCATGATTAATACTTTCTAGTTATTAAGCCTTAATACTTTGATTTATATTCAAAATCGAAGTGTTAACGTAGATATATAATGTAATTAATATGCGTTCGAAAAAGATTTATATTTTTTTCTATTTATTTATTTATTTTGTAATCTAACATACCCGAGAGGACATGTTAGCCTACAGAAAACAAAATTTTGAACAAGAGGGCAAACTTTTGAAATAAGAGAGGAATGAACTAGCCCAGGGATGGCGCACCAATGGCACGAGTGCCATTTATGACACGAGATACAATATTTTGGGCACGCCACCCATCACAAAGTTCACTATGAAGCATGTTAACAATTAAATTAAAATTCAAAAACAAACTATTGACAAAAAAATTAACAATTAATGCCAAAAAAAACAATTAATAACCATAAAAAACAAGCTAACAATAAATAACTAGGAAAAAAATTAACAGTCCAGGTTAAACTAACATACAATCTAATGTAAGTTGTGTGTCATCTGATTTGCAACAACAGAAGTCACGCTGATGTTACTTTAAATTGAATTAAGAGTATAACTGAGATATTGCAAAATGTTTTTTTTCCATAGTATATAAAGAGTTTTGAGTTGATAGTATTCAGTATTATTACTTTCCCACACAAAGTCACTATCACAAAGTCAAAATTATTTGATGGCACGTCTATGACCACATTAAACAATTTCTTAGAAAAAATGGCACGTTGGTGCAAAAAGGTTCGCCACCCCTGAACTAGCCCTTCTTTTTTCTCTTTAACCCTGATTGTACTCAGAACGGTGCAAAATAAACTATCGCAGGTCCTGTAAGTTATCCCATAACAATGGAATAAATTTTCTCAAGTGTATATTTTGTTCAAATTATATAAAAAAAAGGGAAATTATGCCATGAAAAACATGTTATGAAAATGATTGACGATTGGAAATACACCTTCAAACAGCTTACTTCATTTTACATTGGTTCTATACTGATACAATCGCCGGCCATGTGTCCAAGCGGTTAGCTTGCCTGACTGCGATGCCAATGGATTCGGGTTTGAATCCCGCTCAGGGCATGAATGTTTCTCTCTGTGCTGTCCACTGTTATGTGAACGTGGCCCACCCTATGAACGGGTACCTGTGACGTTGGTAATGCTGTTCGTCTCCTTGACTAAGGTTCACAGGTGCCCAAAAGGTAACGTTAAAGAACAATACTTCTGGCATCACATCCAAGGCAAGTGACAGAGAGTTCAACGTTTACCGTAAAGAAAATAAAAAATAATGATACAATCGAGGTATTTTAAATTTTAAAAGGGAATGATTATTTAAAGCATTGAAATTAAATTAAATGTATTTAGTTTCTTAAATTATCTGTACATAAAACTACGACCTTTAATCTGAAACCTATTGAACATTTCCTGTTTTATAATAGTTATAATATTATTTCGACAGTTGTATCAGGTAATATTATCTTAAAGTTCATTATAATATAATTTTTGTTAAAGCCTATCAATCCTTATCTTGTAGAACCATACTAAAAAGAAACTAATCGATTAACTTAATATAATTTTTGTAATTTATTAATATAATTTTTGTTTAAACTAAATTCCTATTTATCCATCTTCATTTTATAAAGAACATAAATATGTTGAAAAGATACTAGATGATGAATGTTTTATGCATTATACTTTTAAAGTAAGCCAAATCCAAACCAATTCTATTTTTAATTTGTAAAAAGTTTTAAAAAGACATACTAAATATAATAAAAGTTTGTTTCTTTTTTTAGTTTTTTTTTTTCGTTAATAAAAAAAAAATCGTTTTTTTTGGGGGGGGAGGATTGTTTATTTTCCTATTTTACCTGTTTAAAGTTACGCATTTGGCCTGCTTAAAAAAATGATTATAAACTCTAAAAAATAATTCAATTTAAAAAAAAATTTCAAAAAATACATTTTTTTGAAAAGAGAATAGTTGGAAATTTGTCCTATTATAAGGTATAAGATCGTATGTGGAACTACGGAATCACAATTCACGTTCAAACATTAAACGATACAATTTTACGAACTTATAGTATATCCCTTTATAATCCAGTGCAAAAACAGCACAACTGGATATTTCTCCATTCGTAAACTAAACCTAAAACATTATGTACAGAAAATGCTTAAGTCATAGTAAGAATAATAGCTGGTGCTTGAAAACGGTAGTATCTTTGGGTATCTGATCAAATATGGTAGAGGGAACACTTTTAGCTCATTTCTAAAGAGATACAAAAAGCAACTTTGTATAGCGCATTTCGTTCTAGTGTGACTACACCGTAGACAATATTAATACTTTGACTTTACACTGTAAAAAATTTCGAGCTATGCGGCACCAAATATTGGTATTCATTTGCTGGCTACATTAAGTCGTGCTCAGTTTTACTATATATTGGTGCTTTCAGTAGTTCCAAACAACGAGAGAAGGTTGCACCAAAAATCGGAATTTTGAAAGAGCTTAAAAGCGGCGAAAGGTTGCACCAAAAATAAGTGTTTTGAAGGGAACTAAAAACGGAGGGAGGTTGCACCATGATTTGGTATTTTTGAAGGGAACTAAAAGCGAGGAAGGTTGCACCATTATTAAATATTTTTAAAGCGCCGAAAAGCAGATAAAGTTAGCATCATTAATAAATATTTATTGAAAGAAGAGAAGATAATTTAAGAAGATAATTGTATTATTTAATATATATATATATTAAATAATACATCTAAAATAAAAATAGCTTTTTGAATTTTAATATTTTAAAATAATTAAATTATAATTTGATTTAAATTATCTTCTCTCTTTTTTATAAATATTTATTAATGATGCTAACTTTATCTGCTTTTTGGCGCTTTAAAAATATTTTCGTTCATATAAAAACTTTTTCTTTCTTCAAATTGATATATGTAAAATTTGAATCATTTTTTACATTTCATTTAAAGCACGAACAGATGCTATAGAGTTAATACCGCATGTAAATAAAAAGAATTTTAATTTTAGGCTGAATCAAATTCTTATTACTATGTATTTTGAAATTATTTCATTATTTAAAAATGAAAATATATTACTTTCACAAGTAAACATTTATATAAAAAAGTAGACGAATATTGTATTAGTCAACCCCAATCTCTAATTAAGGAAACATTCCAATATTAATTACATTGGCGTATGGAAACATTAAATTTGAAGTAAGTTAAGAAATGTAAAAATAATGAAATAACTTGGAAATAATAACAAAAAATATACAGATCAATATTTAAACATAATTTATACATTTGCAATCACTTTGATATTTGTATACATAGACAGAATGTAATAATTTTTAAGCAAAATCTTAAAATTTAAATATATTATACTTTTTATACATATCACAGCATTCATTAAAAAAATATATAAAATATTCACTCAGAAATATGATCGATAGTATGTTTTTGTTACTAAGAGAGTGCATTCAATTCAAATTTATTTTAAATTTACAGTAATTTGAAATAAAAATTATGTTATGCCTCAATGTTTAGAGTTTTGAAATTTGGGATCATCTGAAAATAATTTTCTATTTTTTAATAAGATACTAAATTTCTTGATATATTCTGCCTCATCTGAATTAAAATCTACAATATAGCTAAATTACTTTTTTGCAAGCATAATTTACTACTTGATAAAAAGAGTAAAATTTCCCACAGTTTTGAAAAAAATACTGCAATTTTTTTTTTATAAATTAGTAAATGATGGTGAGTATTTGAGAAAATACAATATTTTTATTACATATTCATTATTATAGATTTTTTGGTGCTATTACTTTAACTATATCACATTTTTTAGTTGATTATAAAAAACACAACAAGTTTTAAAAAGATTACACACAAATAAAATTTTGGAGCCTATTTACAAAAGAATAATTGTTTTTCCAAGCACAGGTTCTTCATTCTCAAAACTTGAAACTATACACATTCCTTGTTTGTAAGCTGTTCTTGAAACTAGCCCTTTTCAAGTGAGAAAAAACTGTTTATAACCTTCTGGAATTCTGGTGATTTTGGCAGAATAAATATTTTTATCAATTGGTTCGGCACTGGGTATAACAATATTTTTTCCTGTGTCTCTTTCTCAATTAAAATCATTGAAGCTGTTGGTATCTTTATGCTAATGAAAGAAGATTAAAAATAATGTAATTTATGCTAATAAAATGTACAGAAGAAAAAAATTTGAATCCTTGCTTTTTTAAAACATAGAAAGATAAATCAAAGCAAGTCATATTTCAATTATTAATTTCAAAATACAATATAAAGAAAATTGAGAAATTGTAGTTCTCATGTAAAAAAAATTTCAAACATTTCACTACCTTAAAAATTTAAAATTTCGAGACCAACTATTTATACAGGGGAGGGGGATTTTCATCTTATTATTATTACTATTTTAAAATATTATTATTATTATTTTTGTTAAAATGCGCTAAAACACCAAAATAGAATTTCTCCACTTGAGAAATTGGGAATTGAATTTTATGCAGAGCGGCACAGTAAGAAATTTGCTGAAGGAACTGTTAACAGTTAAAATAATAAATGAACAAATTGATCATCACTTGTATAGATAAAAGAGTTCGTGTTGAGTCTATGAGGGTGGAATCGGCTGATGATTAACACACAAGCAGTAGTCATGTGGATAGTATTAAAACTCCACATGTATACTGTTTGTGAGGATTGCCTTTTTAACTAAAGGTCTTTTGTTTCATAGAAGCACATATATTTCAGAATAAAGAAATTTCACTTTTATAATTAAAATGAAACTTTTCAAAAAAAAATTATTTAAAAAAACAAAAACAACTGTAAATATTATAAAGAATACATATGACATTTTTGAGGATCAATGAAAACGTTCAATTTCATGGTTATATTATCCTTACCCTCACCCTCAAAACACAAATGTGGGCTAAATTAATATATTTAATGCAACAAAAATAAAATAAATAAGTAAAAATAAAAAAAACATAGAAAAATAAGTATCTAAAGCAGAGTATCTATGAGTATCAAAGTATTTTTTTATATGTATTTAATAAAAAAGATATATTTATTATCTTTTTAAATACAATACTTTGTTTCATTGAAAAAATTTTTCTCTTAGTTAAAAAATATTAATAATAAAATACATTTCAAGAAAAAATTATAATAAGAAATCAGTTAATTTCTAAATGTTCTAAAACAAATCTTATTCTTGCCGGTGTTTTGTTCTAAATTTCAGTAAGGTATTCTTGGCGAATTGAAAAGAAATATCGCTTTGTTTTCTTTAACGCCAATATTACCCACTATGTTTTTCTCTTACCTCATGCTCTCAGAGAACGCAAAGAGAAATCTAGTTTCCATGACAACGGTTAGTATAATTTGAGGTGAATAATTCGCATTGAAAATTTTACAACAGAAGCACTTTAGAATGTATCAACCAAAATTCGTGTAATTATGTGACATTACAAACGAAAATGAGCAAAATAGAACATGAAAATCAAAACAAAAGCAGAGATATTGATAAAAAGTTTTAATCCTAACTGAAAGCACATACGAGGTTTTTTGTTCGGTAGAATGAAATAAAAACACGAACCTAGAAAATTTTCACCGGCAGTGAATTTGGCGGAAAGCTATGCTCCTTTAGCCAAATAAACTGTAAATGCACTTTCTGTGCACATAAAATCGTTATATCTCCGTATTTACTGAAAAAGAGCTAATATAGATTTTAAAATATTTAATTATTCACACAACGAAACAGTTTCCTATCAGAAATTTGAAGCTAACACTTTCAGCACAGACAACAAAATTTTTAAAGTTGATATTAAAGAAATAAACTGCAATTAATGCAAATAATTAAGAAAAGTTTACTTGCCTTCAAAAGAAATTGACAATTTCAAAGACAACTTGCATGAGATGATATCGAGATTCAACAACAAAATCGTCCATCTTGTCAACAACTACGTAATAAGCCATCGGTCACGTGCCTGTCATAGTACGAAAGTTTGGTGCAATCGATTGCGCCATAAACGCATTTCTTGATCATATTTTCCAATTTATGGTGCAACCTAGATAAAATAATTTTTGATTTATCCTACTTATGGTGCAATTAGCAAACTTTGCACCAAGTATTGGATAAACATTAACCGAGATTTTTTACAGTGTACAAATAAGCCACATTTTCCAAGGTTTAAACTATCTCCGACTATCGCAGCAGAAATATGCTACATTTAACTAACTGGACAAAAGGATGCAAGCGCTTGAATGAAAAAAATATTAAAATTGATCATCAGATCAGATGGATTCATTTCTTACTGCATGACATTGCTGAGCCACACACTGCTCAAATGATTGAAGCGAAATTTCAGAAATTTGATTTGAAACTTCTTCTTCATCCACTATACTCAGCAGACTTAGCCCCTACTTTTTCTTCTTTTTAAATATATTGACAATTTTTAATCGTAAAACAATTAAATTTCTACAAGGCCTTAAAACTTGCCTTCCAGAAATGTTTTGACTCATACCCATTAGTGTTTTATAACAACAGCCCTTAATAACTTCCCTCTTAAATAGCAAAAGTGTATCGATAATATGAGTGCATAAATAAAGTAATTTCTTACAGTTATAAGTAGTTAACTGTTCCTGTTTTTTTTAAAATTTTATTCTTATCAATCTAATATAAATTACAGAACTGTCCACAATATTGTAATGAATATTGGTTTTTCCAATGCTTTTACAAGGTCGTATCGAGCTCGCTTTTGATTTTTTAAACATATTTTAACGTTTTTTTTTTCTGTTTTATAGCCATTTCATTACTTGATTTGGCCCTTTTCTCCTTGTACTAAGTCTTTGATTCGTGGTATTGATTCGGCATATTTTTATTTATAGTATTATTTTTTCTCTTTTTACATTTATACATTATTTATTTTATTTTTTCACAAATAAATTCGTCTAAGGAAAAACCGAATATAGTTATTTATGAATATTATTTGCTATCATAACCGATCGGAAATAACCGACACAACTGGAAATTTCGCTTAAATCTCCCATTGTACAAAATTAGTTTTAAAAATTCTAGTTACTTATGAATATTATTTGCTTTTATAACCGACAGTATATAACCGACTCCTGTTGTGTCGGTTATATACTGTCGAATTTTGTCTAAATCTTCCATTGTACAATATCTATTTTAAAAATTCTAGTTACTTATGAATATTATTTGCTTTTATAACCGACAGTATATAACCGACACAACTGGAAATTTTGTCTAAATCTTCCATTGTACAATATCTATTTTAAAAATTCTAGTTACTTATGAATATTGTTTGCTTTTATAACCGACAATATATAACCGACACAACTGGAAATTTTGTCTAAATCTTCCATTGTACAATATCTATTTTTAAAATTCTAGTACAAAGAATCTGACTTTTTGACAAAATTTTAGATATTCTCTCACGTTAACACTTTAAAAGGATTATTGAATTGTAACCTAATAATTGAAAATATTGACGAAAAGTTAAAATTATAATATATAGAAGAAAAAATAGAGGAAAAGAATCAAATTATGTATTTTAATTTATCCAGTGCAGTATGTTATTTAGTTGTGAATAATTTTTCATTGCCTCTGATTCCGATTCTAAGTTCAGATTAATTGCGATTCATAAACTGAGAAGGAAAGTCTAGTTAAAACTATTAGAATATGATAAAGTTTACCGTGTCTTCGGCTCGAACCAAGGACCACCATAATTGTAAATCCCTGTCCATGGAAAGTTAAGAAGCTTTATATAAAAGGCGATCGCAATGACAGATTACGACATACTAATTTCTGATTTCAATGTTGTAATTTGGAAAATATGGTCCCAATGGCTTAGTCGGAATCGTTAGTTTTACTTTTACCTTTGGCTTATTTCTCTATATCTTAAAAAACTTTGAAGCGAATGTAATGTGTCTTTGTGACTGCCACTGTATAAAGATTCTTTAATCTCCCCCGAATGGGGTGTACAACTATGGCAATTAGTGCATCCTTCTACAACCCCGGAGGTCTTAGTTTCGAATCCTGCAGTCATCTAGAGAGCATCTTTCTCACACATTTCGCCCTCTACATACATTTCGCACAAAAAAAAATGAATATATGCTATTTCACTTATATATGAGGTTTTTAAATTCGAATATCATTTCTTCACAGCTATTATGACACATTTTTGCTCAATTTTGAAAAACCAATTTTTATAGTGTGGGAATGTTTTAGAAAAAAAACTACAATTTACGCTGCGTAATTAGCGTTTTTTTCCCACGTCAGTGGTTGAAGTTGAACTTAAACTTAGTCTGAAAAATGCTGTCGGAATCATGAGTTATATTTGAAATGTTAATAGAATTTTAACATTATTACGGATACTTAAGAAATGTGTTTCAAAACTTAGCACCTTCATTTTTTTTTTTTTTTTTTTGGCGTTAGTTAACTTTGTTCATTCTCTAAAAGAGCAGTAGAAATCTGTAAGTTTTATGCGAAAATGTTACTGTATTAAGGAGCAATTGAAAATAATTTTTCGAATTTTTTTTTGCGCAATTTTTATTTTATTGATATCAATGTTTCTAAGACACATTAGAAATAAATTTGAATGTTTTTCACCCAAAAAAAATTTGAATTTTTTTTCTTAGTATATGTATTTCCTAAGATGAATAAACTATAATGAGAAGAAGAAAAAAAATCATCCAAATCGATTTACACAGATTATTGTTCTAAATGTAAAACAATTGCAGCCATTTCAACTCGTAATTGTTTCGAAAAATCAGTGTTTTCCTGAATAACTATTATTTTGTTCTTTTTGTAAGCTATTTTAGTGATGTGTTCCCTCTAACTTTAGTACTTTTACCGTATTATCTTCCATTTTATTAGGTTTCAATGGTTATTGGTTTTTCCCCGCCTTTCAAACAAGGCTGCAAGTTTGCAAAACCTATAAAAAATAACAATAAATTATCCAGTTATTTAAACTTTTCCAAGTTCAGGGAATCATTTCTTTAAAGTTCAAAAAGCCATGTTGTCGAACTTTTTGCAAATGAATCTTTATAAAATAAATCTTGTGCGAAAATTATGTTTCTAACACTTAGTATTTAAGTTGTAAGCTTGCATTAAAAAAATGCGTTTTCATTATTTCCCTTTAATTAAATATCCATTTTACTTCCTTATTTAAATAATTATATTTAATTTAAATGTGCAGCTTTTACTTATATTTTCTTACAATATAAAAAGTATCTTTGAGTATTAATCATCTCAATATACAAATGATATCATTTGCAATGTTGCTTGTAGTTATGTCATAGCGATAACTTTTTCTGATGATTAACTGATCAGGGTTGTAGTTTTTATGATAATTTTCTTTACGATAAATTTTACTCAATTTAAGTTGTTTCAAAATGTTTTATTTAATGCTTTCAAGATACATGTCTTCTCATTATAAACTTATAACAATGAAAGCTCTGTTTCATTATAAAAATTATGTATACTGATTGTCATCAAAATATACACATCTAGTAAGAGTTGTCAGAATGAAACAAAATTTTACCTATCTAAGTACAACGTAAGTATAAAAAATGATTTAAAAATATCAAAGCAAAATTCTTACATTTATTGCAGGAAAAATGCAAATCAAGGGGGAATGGGGGGTTAGTAGGGGAGAGTGGGGTCAATTGTAACAGGTTACGATTGTAACAGAGCAAAAATTTCGAGTGTCGGTTTCTAGATTTGGTTTCTAGGTGGCGCACAAGGTGTATTTAATAAATCTACATGTACACCCCTGCTGGCAACCATTTTTATGTACTTTTGAAAGAGTTACATCACAGAAGATATTTTCACGCTACGTAAGTACTTTTTTTGGTATTAGAATATTATATTGTAATAAAGTAATTTTGTTTAAACAAATAAAAGTTATTAACCGAATATGTAAGTGGACACCTTAATTAACATTTCAATAAAAAAAATTTGTTTAGTTAATTAACTAGCATTTTTTTTTAACAAATGAAGCTGAAATGGCGTCTTGGGGACATTTGTAACAATAAGTAAAGGGACAATTGTAACAGCTGAAAATAAATAATCTTATGTTTACAAACCATTACTTAACTCCTTAAGAACCACCAATAGTTTCCTATATCATTTATATTATGCTGCGTATGCATTATTTTATTTGTCACCTTTCACAGCATAAATTAAAATTTTTAACCCCTAAAAGTCAAAAGTTTAACCCTTTAAGTATCTGCTCATTATTATTTTTACTCCTAAAATATAACTACTATTTTGATCAATAAAAAAATATATCACAACTATGATAATATGTAAAATTAACTATGTTTTAGTTGAATTTATGAACTGTTACAATTGACCCCGTAAGTGGGGACAATTGTAACAAGTACACGACTGTCAAAAATTGTTAATAACTAATATAATAACACTTAAAATAAGGTATTTATTTTTTTTCTAGTAGAGGATAGTCTACTTTACTCGTCTGTCAATTAATACTAATAATATATAGGATTTTTTGTTAGTTAAAAATAGTTAAGTAAAAAATGTTACAATTGACCCCACTCTCCCCTACCCTTCAGAGCCACCTCTTACTCGAATGCAGGATACGATACGGTCGGGCAACAACTCTTGGCTCTAGTGTAGAATCGAGGGCCTCTTTTTGGCGATAATTTTCGTTCAGTTTTTCTGAAATCACATTTATGGTCAATATGATATAATTTGCGGTCTTTGCTTTCAATGACCTCACCTTCGGGTTACCGCAACTTTTGTTTACATTTATGCGATTGGTTCTTGGTTTAGTTACATACACTGTATTCATTTATTTACAAATCGCCAAAAATGAGAAGGGCTCCCGATTGTGAACTATTACGCAACTCTTTTATGATTTTTTGTTCCACAGTTGCCGTAAAACATCATTAAATTGACTAAATTCGAAACACTGTTCAACTTGCCATCCCAAGTGGTCTCAGATATACTCGTTTGGAGACAAATCTGGGAATCTAGCAGGAAATCTAGTGGTAATAAGGCAGAGGCATTCCAGTGACACTCTTGCTGTGTCTGGCCGAGCATTCTGTCGTTAAAAAATGGCTTTTGTGGGCCCTGCCACGAGTTGGAACTGCATTTGAATGAAGGGTGTCATAAATGTGTATCAATATTAGGGGGTTTCTGAAATTCCTTTCGCAGTGATCACTAACCCCTGATATTACATCATTGTTTTTTCTTTTTTAATTTTTAAAAACTGTATTTTCCACAAAAGCAAAGAACATTTGCTTAATAAAATATATAATTATTACTCTAATCTTACATAAAAATCATTATGTTAATATCTTATACATGACGAAACGAATGATTATCTAGATTGGGAAAGAAATTAACTGCACTTTTAAAAAAGAATAATCTTTGGAATATAGATTGTGTGTCTCAGAAAGTCGTTTTGCTCGTTATCGAGTCTAACATCATGATAAAACCTCAAGCAGGAAATCATTTTAATCTTATTCACAATTAAGTTCTTAATGCTTCAAAACTCAATATACATGTTAATATTTAGATCAGTCGATTTCTCTTTTCTTGTTTTTTGTACGACAATAATTCAAAAGCAAGTTTTAAAAATAAAGATCCTATAATTAGAGTTTCCAACAATTACGGATAGATTGTCGATTATTATTTAAATTTAAAATGAAGAAAATTCGCTAGATGTACTTAAATTTGCAGCAACTTTCGGACAATCTGTAATTTCGAAAAGAACTTGCTACGAGTTCACAAATGAAAATGACATTTTCAGCTCATCAAATTTCAATTTTGTGGTTGCAATTCTGTGGGCTGAATAGCGACCAATAGGATACATTTTACGAATAGTTCATCAGGTAATAATTTTCGACCTACGGTTAATAGGCAAGCAAGGTTTCGAAAAGGTTTATTATATGGTAAATATTTTTTTTATTCCGTTATACTCCCTGTACATTTTTTCAACACTCCTTCGTTATTTCAAGTTTATAAGTCTTTTAGTTTGTGCGCAACAAAAAAAACGAGACGTAATGTTATATGTAGTTATTTCAAGTTTATAAGTCTTTTAGTTTGTGCGCAGCAAAAGAACGAAACGTAATGTTATATGTAGTAAAAAATCGCAAAAAAGCACTTAAAATTGCAAGCATTTTCGAACAAATCGGAATTTTTAAAAAAAATCTTTTTTAGTTTACTAATAAGAAATGACCCCTTTAACACGCTAAATTTCAACTCTTCAGTGCTGCATAGCGACCTGCATGAAATTTTTACTATAAGTTTAACAGTTCATTATTATCGAAGGTTGAATTGTTTTATTCCATCGTACTCATTCAATGCAGAAACAATAATCTTCACGTTTTTTTAATTACCTTATCTACATATTTATTGTCAAAGTTTGCAGTTTTTAAACATGTTCGTTCCAGTCGTGTGCATGTGATGATACTATATCTATTATTGAAGAGTAGTTATCTATAAAGATAAAATTAAAGTTGAATTTTCTTATTTTAGCAACCAGTTTAGTTTTTAAATTTTACACTAAGTTTATTCTTATGAAAAATATGTTATTGCAATAAGAAAATATCACATTTTCTGCAAAAATATAGTTGGGTGATAATATGCATATTGTTACAGCTTTATCCGGTTTATTGACACAAGCTCCAGGGATGAATTTTGTCTGGCGATACGCGTGTGATAGGCAACGGAAATATTCATGCGTGTTTCTAAACTCCGAGAAAACATTTTAGAATCAAATTATTTTTTTAAATCATTTGCTTAAATGCTTACTTTTTTTCGTAAAGTTTAAAATTCAAAATTAATTATTTCATAATAGAAACGATATACTTTTAACAATTTTTTTTCAGTTACCGCATCTTGACCTTTTTTCTTTAGAAAAGTATGTAGTTGTTTTTTATGATTATGTCTTTTTTTGCCGACAAATTTTAGATGAAGGCACATTTCGTTTTAGTATTAATTTAAAAACAGAGCACCTTAATAACTATTGACTTTTAACAATCAGCTTTCCATATACTACAAAGCGTCAATAGTCGAATGGTTGATCTTAAATATACTAATTAAATAACGAAAAGGATATAATTTACAAAATTGGACACAAAAACGTATTTTTTCTGACTGAACTCAAATGTTTTTTTTTGGGAGATTTGAATAATTGATCCTCGAAATAAAGGGAGCTGTCGCAATCTTGAAAATAGGGTATTCTGTAAAAAATTCCGGGTCAAATTACGGAATAAAGCACCAGCACTTTGCGTTCATCATCCGAAAAATCCATTTTAACGTAAAATATTATACCGTAATACTTACAGTAATATTTATATGATTAAAATATTTCTGTGATTTTACTGTTATTATTACTACAAAAATTATGGTATATAAGATTTTTTTGCTCCATTACTTGTTCCGGTAAAAATGGATGTTATGGAGAAAAAAAGTACCACTATACTGAGCGCTGGTACTTTTCACCGTAATTTGATCCGGAGTTTTTTACAGTTCACCATTATTTAAGGTATGAAAAAGTTTTATACTTTTAAAATTAATTTTAATATTTGTATATATTGCGGTATCTTTGTAATTACTTAAGCGAATCAACAAAATCTTGTTCAAAATTATCTGTTTCATCCAAAGTTAATTATACATTTTTATTCATTTATTGCTTTTTACTTGTTTATTATTTTTTTATTTATTTAATTTAACAATGGTTGAAATTTTTCGAAATTGTAAGGAGAAGAAATATTTTATGATTTTAAACTGTGTAGTTTTTAGAAAGAAAATCCAAAATTTGAAAAGAATTAATTTAAAAAATCTCGAGAAATTAAGTTCCATTGCTTGCATATATAAATCGAAATTATTATTAAGAGGCGGAAAATTTCAACTGCTCTCCCGATATATTAAGGAGATCATATTTTTCAGATTGCGTGTATACCCTCCCCTTATTTTGGGGTCAAATATCCTAATCCGCTGAAAAGGGGCTTAATCCAGAAAAAACACCTTTTCCTGTCCAATTTCGTAGCTTAAAACATTGTCTGTTCCAATTTATTAGCGTATTTAAGGCTATTCTCTAAAGCCATTACAATTGCATTTTAGAATGTGAAAATCTGATGATTCGATCAAACGTCATTGACGTGTTTCTTTTTTTAGTTTGCTTAGTTCATTATGCATGTGTATACGCAAAACATTTAAAACAACTAATGAATATATTGCCATATTCCTTAAAAAATTAATCATTCGTTCACCGTAATCGGAATAAATTTTTTCTTTTAATAAATTTTAAATCGGTTCACTGTTAATAAAAAAGTTAGTTATTAGAGAGGGGCAAACAAAACCATCTAAAATTTAGGGCTGCTAAGTGTTTAAAAAATAAATAAACTAGTAGTCACATTTTGTCGTTATTACACTATCTTTGGTCCCGCAGTGTCCATGATCGTTAAGACACGGTTCCCACAGACCCAGCAGATGAAGTCAAGCTTCATTGGTGACCACTTGGAGTAGTCTGCGTAGGGACCGAGGGTGTGCGGTATTGGTCCTCGTTAAATTGCTCTACCGTAAAGTGCTCGACTTCGCTTGCAGGTCGTCGAAGCGGGGGTGCCATCCCCTCTGCGGAGGATCAAAATTGTGGTGGCATGTCTTCGGATCATCCTCAGGAATGTTTCGCAGACCGTCGCCAATAGTCCATTGTGCAGCTCTAGTGTGACGTAAATGAACTACAACAACAACAACTACACTATCTTTGAAGCTCCTTTTTGTAAATTTAGATGTTCTGAATCATGTATGTAGTTTTGGCACAACTTCATGATTCAAATGAGTTGAAATTAACGTCTTCTACCTATACAATTAGTAGTTTCATGTAAGTAGGTTTTTTTCTTCTTTTTATAGTTGCAACATGTTACTTAACCTTTTATAAAATTTTTAATAAATCTCTAGTCAGTGAGAATTTTATAAAGTTTCTCATGTTTTTCATCACTGTCGTGGGTGAGACAAAATGCGATTACCTACCACAAGTCTGTTCTTTTAGAAGCTCGTACTACCATTTACTACGTGCACATCACCCAGAACAGTGCAAAAATAGCCTTTTGCCTCAATAAAAACATGGTTCTCGTAAAAGAACTCTTACGACCCCCGTGCGAGAGCTTTAACCCGATTCTAAGGCGTCATTACTTCCATTTCTGTCATAAAACCTAATGCCCCAGATTTAGGGTTAAAGAGGGGCTTCAACCGCATATTCTTTAATAGGTGGAAATATTTTTCTCACTATCAGGGGTGGGGAAAGCAGGGGAAATTTTTTACAGAATAAAAAACAGATCTTAACAACATTTCTATTTCAAGCAGATTTAGCAACAAATTTGTGAACATGCAATGGAAATAAATAATCATATAAATTTTATTTAACTAAAATTCACTTGCTAAAATTTACAAGTTTTTGTAATTTTACAGGGCATAACCACGTGCCACTGTGGCTACGTCCCTGAACACCTCTACAAAAAGAGGCCTTGTATATAGACTAATTTACGAACAACTGTAGGTGTATTAGTTTATGGATCCATTAACCGGTATTTCCCACTGAGATACAACATGATCTTTAAAACATTAGCGCACTTTACAGTTTTTTCCAGCTGCGTGCGTCACTAACATGTTAAAAATTTGTTTTCATTGCTATTTTACTTTTAAACAAGAAGTGAAGAAAGTGTTTGCAGTTTATCTTGAAGCCATCCAGTTAGTGAGGATCCTAAAGCATACGAATGACTTCATTTCAGTTCGCATTGTTATGCGAGTTGAGTAAGCAGAGTCATTCGTTAGCACTTTCTCTTCCAAGAATAATGCTTCATTGGAGAACGAGATGTCAAGAGATGAATTGATGAAGGCTGAAAAAGTGGATCACAACTTTCACTTTTTTTTTCTCTTTTACGCTTCCGTTTTACTAGTTTTTTTGATTAAATACGTCAACTATCATAAAATCTACTTTATGTTTAAACATCAATTGATATAGTTTAAAAATGTTAAGGAAATTAGAAATTATATATTTTTACTGTTTCAATATTCAATATTTCTGGACATTTTCCAGCGTTAAGTAGATTACTTTAATGGGTTAAAAGTTTAAGCAGGTGATAATTCATACAATACATTATTTAACTTTAAATTTAAGAAACATTTTATGCAGGAAAAACTAAAGCAAATTTAATTAAATTAAGAATTAATTTAATTAACAAATTTAAATGAAAATCAAATCTTCACTTAAATTCCTTTAACAAAGTAATACTATGAAAGAATTCTAACTAACACAATTGATAATCTTCTTTTAGCAAATCTGTACACAAGATAGTTTACTCGTATGAGATACAATAATTATGATGCTTAAATAAACATATCATTTTTAAAAACTTAAAGTTGTTCTGATGGAAACTTACATGCACTTTATTAATTTTAAAAAAATCACGCATTTATGAAAAAAATTTTAGGTATTTAAAAAAAAAATTTAAAAAATCATGTATTTAAAAAACACTGAATTGACTAATTTGTAAAAATTAACATCGTTCTTTAATTTAACAAGATATTCGAAATCAACAGAGTACAGTTTTAATTCAGAGACCATACATACTACACAAACATGTTTTTCAATAGTAATAATTAAAAGATTAAACAGCCAAAGAGTCTTTCCGTAACTTTTCAAAACATCTTAAATTGATTAGAATCAACATGTTGAGCGACACCAGTGTTTTCAACAAATATTTTCAAGAAGTTAAACGTCTGATACCTAAAAAAACATAATTTGCATTAGTCATTTTAAAAGTTTTAAAATAAAGTATGTGATAAAATAATAAAGCTATATAGTAAAATAAAGCTAAAAATGTTTGTACTCCTTAATAGTTATCTCACTTTTTAAGTATGTCACCATATCTCTCGAGCTTTTTAATGGAATTAAAAACAAATGCAGGAACTAATTACCAAATTTAAATGTAGCTCTTCGAGTCATTGAATTTGAATCATAGTACGTAATAATCATTCAAGAAAAAATTAAGGTATTCCGTTTTTTAACTTACGCACTGCACTGTACAACTGACAGCTGCATATGTCATTTTGACTCATTTTACGTAAAACACAGTCATTGTTGTTCGATTGTGATTATTTTTGAGGTCACTTACAATTAATATTTTTGGGTTTTTAGTTTTGGGGAAAATTAGAATTAGTAAAAATATAAGATATTTTTACGGATATCTTGATTTTTGTTTGAAAAAATGGTTCTAGGATGTCTTAATGCAAAAATAATCATACTTAAAATTCAACTTTGTTGAAAATTAAATTTAATAAATTCTTTGAAAACTATTTGTAAAAAACACTTGCTTGTTAGATATTGTTTTCATAAAAGCAAATTTCAGTCCATTTCTTTAAGTTTGACATTAATTGTCTATAAGCTAAAGGAGGTAAGCAGTTTCAAGTATCTTGGAAGTATAATTAACAAAAAGGAGAAACTGAAATAGATTAAACAAAGCCCGAAGTTATTCTCAATAAATTAGGAAAGGAAAAAACATAACAAATTCAACAAAAATTAAAACATTCAATACGAATGTTAAATCTGTCCTACTATATGGATATGAGACGTGACACTGCAAAAAATAACATGTAAAAACGTTAAGTATTTAAATTAACAACTGTTTAAGAAGAACCTTGCATATCAAGTGGATCCATAAAATTTGTTATGTAGAAATTCTTAGAATGGCAAAGCAGAAACCGATTGATCCGGAAATTAAAAAACGTGAATGGAAATGGATTGGTCATTTTCTACGTAAACCTAAAAAAATTAAAGTAAAAAAGTTTTTGATTGGGCAGTAGAGAAAGAGGAAGACCTAAAAATACTTGATTACTCTTGATTGATATTTGATAAATGATTGAAAACGATAGAAAAGACCGAGATGTCAAATATCTGGCCACGAATAGAGTGGGATGGAAAGCTATGGTAGATACTCCAATTCGAAGTGAAGAGGAATATGAATGTATGCACAGTTCCTGACCGAATTATTAGACGCAATATAAGATTCTATGCAAAATCTTAATAATCGAAAGGATACTATACTGCTTTATTGTTTTTATGCCACTGAAACCGGTTTGCACTTGTTTACGTACGCTTATCAATTGGTTAAATTAGACGATACATAATGTAAATTCAACAATTGGATAAATAAGGCAATATATTATATAAATATAGAATATTTATTATATCACAGGTATTATATCAGTGTATTATAATAATTAGACCAAATTATTAGACGCACTGTGGTTTTTTAATAATTACATGTTTTGCAAGAGTTTATATGCAATACTTTTAAATTTAAACATACATGTAATGGGTTTTTAACCAGAAGCTTTTTATATACTTCCTATTTGTATCGATTTTTAACGTATTACATTACAATGTTAACCAATTGATACACGAACATAAACAAGCGTAAACTGGTTTCAGTCGCGTAAAAACAGTAAAGCTGTATAGTATCACCTGATAATTAAGATTTTACGTAGAATCTTATAGGACGCCTAATAATTTGACCAGTGACTGTATGTAATTGTCTATGCTGAATAAGTTCAGATCCTTTTTTTATCCAATTAGATCATGGTGACTGATACACGCTAAATCTGTCAAGTCTCAAAGTCCTCCATGTTCCCATAACAAATCAATACCTCTGGAGGTACTGATCCAGGAGTTTCCTTGTCTACTGGATTGATTCAAAATGACAAGGCTACGGAGCTGAACATTAGTTGTCATAAACCAGGGCTCGAAGAAAGTCAGAAATTTTACCCGTCCCCGAGGACGGCCAGTCCAACAATGTACCCGTCCTCCTTTGAAACTAACCCGTAGCTTCTAAATAAATAAAAATATAATTTTCTCTTATTTATTACAAACATTTATATAAATTGCACTATGAATTAGTAGTTACTAGGATTACAAATACTAGGCTACTAATAGTAAAACCTAGTACTTCTTTTATGAAATAATTTATTTCTTTTATGGAATAATTTAAATGACAGAGGTCAAGTTATCTGGAATGTCAATTTATCCGAGGGTACTTCGTTTTTTAAATGAAACAAATATGACGTTTGCCTGTTCCGCAATCAAGCCAATGATTTACAGGGGTTTCTGCACAGAAATCTGAAAGGGGTTTTCCATTTAGGTGGATGTTCATAATTGCGCTTAACGCATCTTGTTCAAGACCAGTACGTAATGTTTTTTTTTTTTTTTTTTGTAAGCTCATTGCTGAAAAGCCTCTTTCAACCACTGCAGTACTCCCAGACCGAGAAAACATCCAATTCCACCAAGCGCAGTATGTTGCTGTATTTCCAGATTAGAGGGTCATTTTAGAAGTGAGGCGCTAGACTCTTGTAAGATAACAAAAATTGAAAATGTATCACGAATATTAACGGGAAAATGGCCGTCCGCGCGGACGTCGGATTCGAGATATTTGTTGTCCGCAGGGAATTTTTGACCGCCGAGGACGGGCGGACGGGTGGTTTTTCGAGCCCTGTCATAAACCCAAAAATTGGGTCGGCTGTTCAACGACGGATATAAAATAAAATAAAATCACTGACATTAGTTGTTATTGCTTTACACCACAAATATAAAAATCGAACAGTGTGTCAATGTGTTAAAAACTTTGAATTTTGTTCGTTCATTAAATAATATCTGAGAAAACTTCAGAATGTAATAAATACATTAATCAAGTGGTAGTTTAGTTTTATTTGGATATCTTGATCATCTATTTAGCAAAAAATATTATTCTTACCTTCACAAGGTGATATGTTAGTCGATTACAATATATAATTGAATGAAGAATATAAAGTTATTATGAATTTTATTGTGATGTAAGTGTTAGAGAAAACATTTAAAAAAAACTAAAATTTTTTAAAGAATGTAATTTAAAAATACGTGATATTTAAATAGCTGCTATCTTAAAAATTAGAAATGTTAGAATCTAACGTCCTCTTCAACGTCATCACAACCGAAAAATGCTTCTATGATGCTTAAAATACAAGACAAGACAATAAATAAATCACAATTCCTATCATTGTTTAGAACTTTCTTGTGAAACAAAATGTATTTTTTAAATTGAATATTTACTTTTAGTTATGCACACTCGTAAATAACTTTTTGAAAATTATTCATTTAAAAATGATTCAACTGTTACTCGTAATATTATAAAAACTTACGTTTCAGAGAACTTAGCCAAAGGCATTTTTTAATATTAACCTTTGGCAAAATAGTTTAATTTTTCTTTAATAAAAATTGAAGGTACTTACACAAAGCTGATTATTTCTTGTAATAACTAAGAGGATAGCTGTAAGTTAAAGGATTTGCGTAAGTGTAGGCTATAGGAGCTGGAACTTTTTGAATGTAAGTAGTGGTTGTAACAGTAGGTGCAGGTGCCACATAGGAAATTGGAGTGGAATACCTTTTAACATAGGTAATTGGTTCAGTAATGGCATAATTAACCGGATTCACAGCGTAAATGGGCGGGCTGTAGCTATAGTATTCTGCAGCCGCGGCGTAGCTGACAAGGCAGAAAAACAGAGAAATAACCTAAATAAATGGAGTTCATTTTAGTTAATAAATAAATAAATAAGTTATTTAAATAAACTTAACCGTCAATGTATAACTTGTAACCTCTGAAGTCATGAGTTGCCAAGTAGCGAAACTGTGTAAGG
Organism: Parasteatoda tepidariorum; assembly: GCF_982258835.1. Classification (NCBI taxonomy): domain Eukaryota; kingdom Metazoa; phylum Arthropoda; class Arachnida; order Araneae; family Theridiidae; genus Parasteatoda; species Parasteatoda tepidariorum. The sequence goes on from NC_141755.1 coordinate 30,967,178, forward strand.
ACCACCAAGATTTTCTTCTTCTTTTCGTTTTTATGCTGCTAAAAAATACCCTGAATAATTTTTGATCCAATTATTGGATCTTCACTTATCATGACTCAAACATAATGGTTTAAAGAGGTGCAATGGTTCCAAGATGTTAACTAATTAGCACAGATGTTGTTATAAGTTACGAAATCAGACACGAAAACGTACTTTCTCTGGATAAACATGCCTTTTCCTTCGACGGATTTGAATTTTTGACTCCCAAGAAATAGGGATTGGCCGAATTCTGGAAAGCGATCGAAGTTTGGACCCCTTAATGTTAATTTTACTTTTTGCGTATTTTTTCATTTTTGTCAAGAACTTTTGAAACAAATTAAAAAAATTTACACACCATTATAAATTGTTTTATTTGAAAATAATTCCATGCGAAAAATTAATATCGTGCTTTTTAATGTTCTCATAGAGCCAGAAACACGATAAATGTTACCATATTATGGTAGTTTTGACTATACTTTTTTTCTCAGTGTATGAGCAGACTTATAGAAAGGTAAAATTCCCATTTTCTTTAATATAAACATCCTTCATGAAACGACATAACATACCAAAATTTAGAGCAATTACAAAAAGTAGCTACATCAGAAATGATCTTACCAAATGCCTCATGCTAAAAAAACTTCGGTTTCCAAAAGCTACTGGATTAAAAAAGCAAAAACCCTGTGATGTGTTTGCCTACTTAAATACAAAAATGACAACGCATTGGAGTTTAAATACTTGTTCAAACCTTGGTCTTATCAAATTATGGATATACATTTTTTTAAATTGAATTCAGTCATTTAAATTTCTATTCAAGTACTTTCCAAATGCCCGATTGTTTAGAGTCTTTAAGAAGTTCTATTTATTCTCAACACAATAGCAAATCTTGAAGAATAAGTTTTTATCACAACGTTATTTAAATTAGAATTGTAAACAAACTATGAATTATAATGTCTGACAATTTACTCTTAAAGTAATAAAGATTGCATTTGAGATGTTTGTGATCTCTGTTCATTTATTATTATAGCTCATAACAAGTTTTCGCAACGTTTTAAAAATACCATTAGATAATTGAGTAAATCGACATGCAAAAGAAACCCCGTTTCTTTTATTTTACTTTAATGCTTGTGTGCGTGAAAAAAATATCCATCTATCTTATAAGCATTTAGAAATGTTATCAACATTGTTAGAAATTTCTCGGAAAAATTGTTATAGAACAATTTATTTAATTGTTCTTTTACAGTATTCAGTCAAAACAGACAATTAACCATAAATAAGATGGCATTCAAACTGTTAATTGTGAGAAAAACTGATTATTATCTGCTTTCACTGAATACAGTTATATAACCGTAATTTTATTTCACCTACTAAGCCTACCTGATGAAGCCACTTAATTCCTTGAAGATAGGTACATATTATAGCTGAGAGGGCTAGTCTGACAAACTCATGAGTGGCAGAACGGGATTTCGAGTCCCAGTGTTAGCACCACAATATTTTCTCTACCACTATATTAGTCCCTGCCTTCAACACATGAAGAGCTTCCAGAGTCCTGCACTCCCCAATTCGAAACCCAGGGTTATTAGAATATGGTACCCTCATTCACGAATAGATGGCAGCACCATAAAGTTGCTAAACTATCTCCAATGGCAAGCTAAATTTCTTTTTTTACGGTTTTAAAACTATGCTAGTTGTAAATGGTTAAAAAAACGTAAAAGTAAGAAATGTTCGTTACCGTACACTTTACGGTTAGTTGTAAGGGCAGACTGATTCTGATTATTTTACCATCATTCTAGAATGAAAATGAACTTATTCAAAAAATAATTTCAATGTATTACACTGGGGAGCAAATTTTTTATCGCATTTATTCGAACACTTGATTCCGCCTAGTTCGGAAGTGAGGATTTCAAATTTGAAATTAGTTTTGTTTCTAAAGTTACAATTTCTGAAAGCGATATTTTTGGTTTATTTTTGTCGAAATGTACAAGCTTAAAAGCATTATATGTATCAAGAGGTCGCATAAAGGTTGCGACAAACTTCTAGGAGAGTTCAAGCTCATCCTCAGGTTTAAAACTGCATAGGAAACTATGTCCGGATATGATGTCGTAGGCGGCTATCAGCGCTTCCTTATTATGACCTGTTCAGAAGCACATGAATTTGTTTATAATGGAACAGAATTCATATTCAAACAGTTCATAAAACAGCGGCGCTAATGGCGTATGATGACATTTCTAACCGCAGATTTCTATGCAATTTTAATCTTGATTGTGCTTTAACTCCTCTAGAAGTTTGTATTAATATTTATGCAACCCCCAGATATGTATAACGATTTTAAACTTGTACATTTCGACAAAAAATAGACTAAAAATGTCTTTAAAAAAACTGTAGCTAGGAGAGAAAAACCAATTACAGATCTGAAATCGGCATTACAAAAGCATCTAAGATCTGTAAAAAAAAATCTCATGCAATAGAAAATTTGAAAAAAAAAATCGATGGTTCCCTATTGTTATTGGTAGTGTTTAATAGGTAATTAATTAAATATCTATAAAATTTATATATCTTGATTGTTCCGGTTGAAAAGGATATGAACTTTTATTAGCGATCATCATTTAATATTGTTTTGAGGAATAGCGTATCTATATGGGTACCGTTAAAGTATATGAATTTTGATATAACGAATGAATAAAGAAGTAAAAAAACAAGAAGAGAAAGAAGTCCGTGAGTAAACGGATCAATAAATTAGCATGCTATGAAATCAGTCATGAGCGTTTAATGACAGAGTGACATATTGAAAACATATTTACTTTCAAAAACATTTATTTATTCTATAGAGATTTACATAAATTACAATCAAATCCCGTCAGCTAGTACCTTAAAAGCGCATATAGTAAAACAACTCATAGTTATATTTTGTTTTGCAATAAAAAATTTTCTGTTTTGAATATTTTAAATCCTGAAATTAACTATATAAAGTTATGTTTCCCTTATGTCAAAACTTGAAGCTATACTCTATTTTTTAACGAGGGGCATTTTCATAAGTGAAAATATGTTTAGAAAACTTTTCCTTGAAACTAAAGATTCAAATTACTACTTTCAAAATTTTCAGATATTGAAATATTTCTTGTCTATAAAACTTAAAATATCTGCACACTTTTTGATTTGAAACATAAATTTAAAAAATTAATATTAACTAGAATGTGTATTGTGTTCCCCTCTGTCACCAATGTTCAAAATATTTCAAGAAATTAAGTTGCCTGAAAGATAAACAAGCAAACAATTAACACTCTAGTTAAAACAATTTACACTCTATTCAAATTTATACTGCTGAGATTATCTTGGAAACACATAGGGCTGCTAACATTAGCACTGCTAAAATTTACGCTGTTAAAATTGCTTTTTGTAAAATTGTATAGGGAAACAAAGCTTAATAAATGGTAAGCAACAGTGGATAAGGTGGACAATATGTAGAGCTAAATTTTATTGTTATTGCACTGTTAATTACTGAGTTTCAGTCAGAGTTGGGCAAAAATGTAATCAATTACATTTTTCGATTACAGTTATCAATTACTTGTAATCATAATTACAAGATAACATAATTTCAATTGCAGCTATAATCGTGACTACAACAAATAATTACCGTCATCTATTACTTGTAATCGTGATTGCAACTTTAATTGCAGCTGTAATCGGTGTTACAATAGTCGATTACAATAATCAATTGCTTGTAGCCGTGATTACAACCTTTTAAAAATATTGATTACAGCTGTAATCATGATTACAATAATTGATTACAGTCATCAATTGCTTGTAATATTTATTACAATTCACCAAAATGTTTATTACGACTGTAATCGTGATTTCAAGTAATTGCGATTCCAAGTAACCGCAACAAAAATGATTACGGGTAATTATGATTACAAGCAATCAAAATATATGATTACATGTAATCAAAATATATGATTACATGTAATCATGATTACATATAATCGTGATTACAAGTAATTGTGATTACTTGTAATCAAACTATACGATTACAAGTAATTACGATTGCATACTATATGCAAATACATTATGTAAGTGCGTTTAGGGTACATGTTTTCATGTACATCGAATGTAAGCACGCATGTGCGTACAATTTGTGTTTCCTATTTATACAAATACATGTTTTAATCATATAAATATTGATACCTATATTTCTTTTAATAACTTTAATATTTAATGAAACATTAAATTAAAAGTCAGTAAATAAAGTTTGGATGAGCATGGTAACAGAATGGAAGAATAAGATAGTGGGAGAAAGAAACTGCAAGTCACGTGGGCAGGTTCAGTTGAAATGAAGAAGCGTTTGCATGGAACTGAAATTTAATCTTACCGTAAAAAAATCAAGTGAACACTAAAACAATTTGGCTACTAAGGGAAAAAATTCTTAACCTGTTCGAAGCTTTATTTTCATACAATATAGTGACAATTTTTAAAATGGCTACCTTATCTAAAAATAGTACATTCAGGAAGACACGTGATCCATTTTCGCTAACTCAAACGAGATAATTTAATAATGGTAACAGTGTTAAATAAGTAGAGTGGAAACTATCCGGGGACAACATTAACATATTTGATTGTTATTCAAAAGTAATACTAAAGCTGTGTTGCACATATAACTCATTTTACCCACCTAGATAAATTAAAATTATTTTCAATTTGATAGTTGGTTTAATTGCAGTAAGGGCTGGGCATAGAAATTCAGCTGTATTTGACCTATTAAAAGGGTATTACACACACAATTCCTATGCATCCATATTTAGTAAAGGCATATAGTAAATTAATTTGAGAGCTACAAAAATTATTTGGAATTTTATTTCAGTAATTAAAATTATTCAAAAGCATGGGACATCAAAAATACAAGTTTTTTGAAAATTAACCATGATCCCTCTTTTTTTTTATTAAAAAGCAATATTGCTAAGTAATAAAGAGATCACAATTTCTGAGAAAACAACATTATTAAATATTATCTTTTTTTAGAATTGTTTTCTTTTTTTCAACTTCGAACGATGCAAGGAAACAGTGCGGTAGTACATAGCCTAATGTGCGACCCCTGCAAAATTTTCAGGAGATGCATCTTTGGCTATGCATCCTTTTGGAAATGTGCCTTTTCGGAAAAAATCATATTTAAGAACTTAAGTTTTTTAGTAAAAATATCTAAAATGAAAATAAATAACTGAATAATATCTCTTTTTATATTTTTTAAACTAACCTATGTTGTCTTTAGATTATTACCTGCCTTACAAAGGTAAAATTAATTTTAAAGTGTTGGTAATAAGCCAGATATTTATTTATTATTTTTTTGCATCGTGAAGAATTTATCAACACATCATTAACGTAATTTTTTGAAGGAAAAGCGAAATATTTTTATTTTTATTTGTATAGAATTTTAATTTACGGGAATTCTATGCTTGTTAATAGTTAAGTATTAAAAATTAAATCTGAATAAATTAAATTCACAATTTCTTTTTAAGAAAATCGTAAGTTAATTCGGGAGCGAAATTTTAATTTTCTGCTTAAAGTTTATAGCTGATAATCTGAATAATCTGAATAAATAGCTTTGTACCCAGGAAAAAACTGAACTTCATACATTTTTCTTAAATAATTATATTTCTTGACAAAGTTATTAATCGTAATTAAATAGTCTATAGGCAGACTTTTTTACATATGTATCGTTAAAATAAATCACAGAATATATTTTATCATTTGAATTTAAGCCTGTATTTAAATTAACTTTAAGTGCTAAAGATACTAAATATCAGTATATTATACATTGATTAGTGTTTATTTACTGATCTGAAATGCGAGAAGGAAACTGATTTATTTTTACTCAATTTTTAACTACTCTGGGGTGAGAAATGAAGAGACTATGCAGACTTGGTCGATTATCTCTAGAACTACTGGACCTATTTTAGTGAAATTTGATATGTACAAAACAAATAACCATTCAACAATTGCAATACACACGCATGGTAGCGCGTACTCGTTGAAGACGGGAGGTATGAAACAGCGATTGCAGAATAAACAAAAAGAATGGGTTAATAGAGGGTATGGTCCCCTCTTACAGACATAGAGGCCTTGCAGCGTGATTTCATACTTGAAATAAGGCAATTTATCATTTCGTGTGGTAATTGTCGTGTGGCAATTTCATACCTTCCAACTCCAACAAGTGTTACGCACGATCATGCGTGTTTATTACAATTGTTGATTGATTATTTGTTGTTTTGCATTGTATTAATATATGTGCATATCAAATTTCATTAAAATCGGTCCTAAAGGTTCTAGAAATAATCGATCAAGTCTGCAAATTTTCTTCTTTTTTACACCAGTTTATTTACTTTTAATGCTTGTAATTTTGAAATTATTTACCTTTAGAGAAAAAGGTTATTGAACATTATGTGGGCATATTCCGCAGTTTATTTCCTCTTATAATGCACTCAAAACATTTGCTACACTATACTTCTATTTTTAAGTATCTAAAAACATAATACGCTCATCAGATAAAATTAGCTCTCACCTTGGAGAAATTATTAGGAGAGGATTAGTTTGAAAGCGGGTCCGCGATGATTTGGGGCGTTTTTCATATTAAAACTCAAGTCCACTCATAAAGATGGCTGCTAACTTCAATTACCATATTTATTTTAACATTTTGGACGGTCAGAAGTTACTATTTTTTTACTTAATCAGCATCTTAATGACAGGTTCGTTGTTTATATACCTATTTCAATATGACAACCACAAAAATCATTGGGATCGAAGAGAAAAGAGTGGTTTATGTGCATTCATATACCCTGTTGTACCTCAATTGGCTTGCAAAATCACCTGACCTGAACCTCATAGGAATCTAGGAAAAGCAGGTGAAATGCTGAAATCAACACCCCAACAATTTTTTGGATTGGCGTGACTGAATCCTGAGAGAATGAATCTTATGGATTTACTTCCTAATCAATGCTCTTAGAAGAAAAGTATGGTCAAAATCACCAAAATATGGTAAAATTTATCATGTTGTATCCGTATTGTTTACCGAACGTTCTAATACTGATTAAGGTAAAATCAACAAAAAAATATAGTTTTATAATGTGTGATAAAATTTGGTAAATGAGGCAAAATTTGGAAATTTATTGTAATACCTAAAAGCATGGCATGAAAACCATCGGTCACATTTACTTTTCAGTTTTGTACTTCTTACTGAAAGTGTGGTAATCAGAAATGTAATTTCGAAGGACCAGAATTTCCACAAAGCCGTTATCATAGGAACGGAACCATTACCAAATGAATGTTTTAAATACCGTATAGTTGCGTACTATAAAACAGAATTATGTTTTTTTTTACCTATAATATAATTACCATACAGAACAGTAATTTTACCAGAATTTCTTTTCTCCGTGTAAGCACTCATCACATTGAAGGCCAAAACTGCAGAATATTAAATGGTGCTTTTAAGAGATGACAAATTGTTTCTCAGGTGAGTTTATGCTTGTGTTACTTAAAAGAACTCAATGTATCTATTTAGTAAACAGACATAACTTAACAAAACAAAAAGAGATTTTATTTTAAAGTAAAACAAGGCTTAACAGATTTTTTTTAAACAAAGGTTAGTTAGAGAAGAAATGTTGTCGATAGACTCTTTAAACTCTTGACAAAACTTTAGAATTTCTTATTAAGTCTTTTAAGTGTTGTGCCAAGGTGTCTCTGAGTGTTCATAAACTGAGTGCTTAGTTAAAGAAATTTCCTCTCCAAGACAACAGAACCTGAAAAATAAAACAAAAAAATTTAATAAAGTCAAATTAATCAAACTTTTTGAAACGTAAAAACATTTTACACAAAAAAATTTTACATTTGTAATGAGATAAATTTCCAGTACAAATGTTTTATTCGACAAGAATCTTTGTATCCCCACGGTTAAGTGGTCAACTAAAAAGTGATAACTAATCATTGAAAACAATGATTTTAATTCTTTTCACGTCAACTGTTAATATATTCTTTAAATAGGTACATAGGACAGTTTTATTTCCCTATATTTTCTCTGTACGTAGTTGTGATAGTCACGAATAAGAAATTGTTTCAATAATAAGCAAATAATTAAGCACATTTTAAATACTTTTCAATTTTATGAAAAGCACTGTCATTCTAGAAACTCTAACTTGCTGAATTCATAATACTTTTTTACGCTTTTTAATTTGTGAAAACAAGTTCATCAGTGTGAAGACAAAGTTAAACATCTACAAAACTTTAATCAGGCCTATAGTTACGTATGGAAGTGAGTGCTGGACCCTAAACAAAACAGAGGAGGAAAAACTGCTAATTTTTGAAAGAAAAATTTTGAGGAAAATCTTTGGATCTCTTCAAGAGAATAACGTAAGGAGAATTCCTTACAACCACGAAATTTACAAAAAATATGACAAATTCAGTGGGACCGACATTGTGAGAACTATTAAAGCATCACGCATTAGGTGGCTGGGCCACCTCTTCAGAAATTCTGATGCCGTCCCTGCCAAAAAAGTGACTTTTTCCACAATTGAAGGGACGAGACGTAGGGGACGACCACCTACAAGTTGGATAGACGACGTTGAAAAGGACCTCAAGCTATTGGGAGTCAACCGCTGGCGGGCCGTCGCACCGGACAGGGCCAGATGGAGGAAAATCTGCGAGTCAGCCTTGGCCTGTGAAAGGCTGTTGCGCTTATGAAGAAGAAGAAGAAGAATTTGTGAAAACGTATGAAACTTTAGAAACTCAAAATGAATGTTTGCATTGGGTAAACAAAAATTAACACTGGGTAACAAGTTTTCTTTTTTTTGCAGTTATACAAATACTTGATCTACTTCGGATGTGAAGATTTCAAATTTGAAATTAGTTTTGCTCCTAAAGCAACACTTTTTAGTCAATTTTTTGTCGTGATGTACAAATTTAAAAACGTTATATATAACTGGATGACGCCTAAATGTTGCAACAAAGTTCTAGGGGAGTTATAGCATATCATCAGGATTAAAATTTCACTGGAACCCATGACTGGAAATGCTGTCATACGTCTTTAGGGGATACCCCGTTCAAAAGCCCAAGAAGAAACAGTTCACAAAAGGAGAAGCGCCGTCTGTAGAAATTTCCTGGCATGGATTCCCATGCAGTTTCAATCCTGAAGATGTGCCCTAACTCCCTTAGAAGATTGTCGCAACGTTCATCAGACCCTCTATCATATATAGTTTGTCAAAATTAAGAACTCCCCTAGCCATTCGACTGGTACCGTGGCGGTGACTATGGTAACGAGGTATAACTGTTTCAAATAGGGGTGTGAGGTCATTGTTTAGGACAGGTTTTGGCTCGGATCGTCGAGCGAAAGGGAATCTTTTACTTCGGTCTATTGTGTTAGCCCTAGAGTGAAGCGAAGCTACCCTCCCTGAAATGCGTTATTCTTGTTTCCACAGCAGCAGACGACTTCAGAATTTTGTGGTGGGGGGGGGGGAGTTCTTACCGTTGACAAACTATACAAAGTTTCCAAACAATTCCACAAAAAATGGACTAAAAATGTCATTTAAAAAAACTGTAGTGTGGAGAGAGAATACTTATTGCAGATTTCAAATCAGGGGCGTGGAAATATCCAAGATCCGTTAAAGTATTTAATGCAACAGAAAACAAAAAATATATGTCTCCAATGTAATCAATAAGCGCCACATTAGAATTCGAATTAAGATGTACCATAAATGTTTAGAATTTTTTTTATATTTTTCTGCACTATTTGAATGGAAAGTTGAATTATTTTAGGGAAACACAAAATTATTCACAGAGGGATGATTGCCTCAATATTTCTCAGTGCCTAACGATAGAAAACTATTACTTCATTAAAAACTTCATACGTTACATAAATATACAAAAATATCATTATTTTCCATTTTAGAAGTTTAACGCTTATAGAGCAAGTTTTCTGTAGAAATTTGGAGATTCCGTCCACTAGTTCTTGACATGAGAAATGAAATCATCAAACATGGTGTGTTCACACCCAGTCAATAACAAACGTGTTTAGTCGGTAAGTTTAAGGGTTTAAAATTAAATATGCATGAAAAAATTACATAAGAAAACTACTTTTAGGTTGTTTTCTGAATGATACCATGTTGTTTATTAATAAAAAAAATATTGATATTGTGTACACAATACCTAGTAATCAATAAAAATAAAAAGTATAAAAACAAAAAAGTATAAAAACAAAAAAGTATAAAAACAAAAAAGTATAAAAATAAAAAAAGTATCAAAATACTATATTAAAAACAAAAATACTTTGCTGTATGAAATTATTGCTTGAATTTATACATATCATCAAAGTACAAGTTTAATAAACACGATTTCTCTCAAAATGTATTCACAATACTTACATAATGTATATACAATGCCTGATACTTTAGTGAGTTATATGAAGAAAGAAAAACTGTTTGATTTTAAATACTAAAAACTAGAATATAATATTTTTAGCAAGTTAAAAATTGAAATCTTTTTAACTTATTGAAGCCATTAATAAAAATCGATGAAAATAAAATTTTGATTAATTAAGCGAGCCATGGAAAAGGTGCAATGAACAACTACATGAGCATTTGCATTATTTAAGATTTGATATTTTATTCTCAGATTTTTACATATAGAATATTTCATTGAATAGTAATTAAGTATTTTAATATGAAGATTACACTTTAAAACTGATTTAATAAGCAAACAATAATTTCTAATGCTTTTCTGCCGCATATGGCCTGTTATGTTAGATTATGCAGTGCGAAGGATGATTTTATATTTCCATTGAAATTTATGTTTTTCGCAGCACGTGTACAAAAAATTAATCTCTAAATTAAATAAATTCCTGCTATTTAAGTATCGACTAATAATTAATAATGCCTAACAATTTCCATTGTTAAACAAATTCCCCAAAAAGCAAACCAATGAAAACCTTGAAATATGCTTAGGAAATTGACTAACTTATTTAATGATTTAAAAATCGTTTTTATTAATTCGCAAAATGTGATAAAATATTTCATTATTTTCGTGCCCAATTCATATTGATGTAAGGAGTTCTCCTAAAAAATGTTCATCATTATTGAATTAAGTGACGGTGCATAATAAACAGCAATTTAACAATTAACTGGCAACAATGAGCACCGAAAAAATTTTTTCAAATCAGGAAGACATTCCAACTTAAGATATTTTGAACAACAATTTGTAATTGTTTTAAGATTCAGATGTTTGGGTGACATTTTATTCCAAAAATGAAATTTACTAAGAGTTTATCGCGTACATCATTAATAAATGCCAATTAAAATAAACCAGCGAAAATATGTTACGTGAAACATAAATACATATTTGCATAAATTAAGTGAAAGAAAGGATAATTTAAATTAATACCATTAACCTTGGATGCGAAAGTTCCTTATATTTGAAACTTAGTATACCAATAAAGCTTCCTTACATTTTATTATACTTTTTAAACATTTGTTTACCTATTATTCAGGAAGAAAAAAATTATGGTAAAATCACCACATGGTAATTTCTGGGGAGGAAACATGATTCTGGTTAATGAAACAAAAATATACTGTATTTAAACCATTCATTTAGTAATTTTTTCTTTCATATGGTAACAGTTTACAATATGCATAATTCTGGTTTTGAAATTATAGTTCTTACTAATACACATTTAGCAAAAAATATCAAAATAAGAAGTAATTAACCGAATAAATGGTTTTTATGCCATGCTGTGAAATTTCATGACGAAATTTGATCATACATTATAAAACTATATTTTGTTGTTAATTTTAACAAAGCCATTACACAAAGCGCTTCGGTAATAAATACCGTACTTATTGGTGTTCCCATAGATACACAATAAATTTTACCATATTCTGTTAGTTTTTAATATACTTTTTCTCAAAGTGTGACCTGTCTAACGTCATAAAGTGGCCCATGATATCACTTGGAATGTACAGTTCTGGTTTAAACCACCAACTAGTGATGTACAAAATAGCTGTTAATAGCAGTTTATGGTTAGAAAGCACATCATCAACTGCTGTTAAACATGCTATTGATCTTTTACACAAAAAAAGAGTGGGCTTCTATTGTTATAATATAGCTTTATTGAGATCATACGGAAATAAAATTTTAACTTACAAACGAAAAAATTCAAAAAACTGAAAATCTTTGTTTTTGTATGTTTTATGGGAAAAATATTTTTATTTTTGAAGATCGTCAACTTTTTTTTCTACAGTAATTAAGTTATTAACCGAAAATTTTTAAACTGTTTTTCATATTGCAAAAAAACAAGCTATGTGTAGTCGCATCCTGAAGAAGTCGCTTAGCTCAGGCAATATAAATAAATAAATAGATAAAATAAAACCAAAAGTTATAATTAATTAAAATATTATATATTTTAAGGATTTTGTATATTTTGCCACGCAATATTCTTTTGAAAAAGAAATAGCTACCCTAGAACTTTATAAGTTAAAAAATAGAAAAATCTAAAGATGTTTTAATTACAGGGTGTTCCGTTAAGACCGTCTTTAATATGTGTTTTTAAGCCCGTCGTCAATACACTCTCATTGATGAGACAAAAATAATATTCAAATACGGGGGAAACACAAATATGCCATCAAAATATTAGGAACCTCATTGTAAAAATTTCCCTACCAGATTACAGTATAAAGTACTGACACTTTGGGTGCATCATCCAAAAAATCCATTTTACTGTAAAATTCATTTTTTCCGTAAAATATTATACCGTAATTTTACAGCAAAATTTATTTTATTAGTGTGATTCAGTGATTTTTCGGTAATTACTGTAAAAATTACGGTGCGTCAGACTTTTTGTTTCGTAACTTGTTCCAGTAAAATTAAATTTTACGGTAAAAGGTATCGGCATTCTGAATGACTGTACTTTTTACCAGAATCTAATGCAGACTTTCTTACAATGCTCTAGTGAAGAAGGTGAAACTGCAAAGAAATTAGAATCCAAACCTGTTTGATAATCGAAAGCAACTGAGAAGAACATTAGAAACACTTCCAAGTTTCACTGAACTAATTTTGATTTGTGTTTTTCCTTTCTCGGCTTAAATATCAATTTTAGCCACCGAATGAGCATTATTTTTTTTTTAATTTGGTAAGGCGTCAGAAAATCTATATCAAGGGAAACTATTACAAAACACCCTGTATTCAATGCGAATCTCCATTTATATATTAAATTAGGAAAATAAAGTATCGATGGACAAATAATCTGTGGTACAAAGAACTATTAATTATCAATATCCTATGCAACAAATTCAAATTCGAAAAAATTTTCGAATAAATTCAAATATGGTTCGGATACCATAAATGAATGAATGAATTCTAAATAAATGAATTCGAAAACCATAAATACGCAAATTAATTGGCATTATTACTGCAATTCTTATTAAAATTTCGGAACTTACTTACTGAAATATTCTGTTCTTCTACTTTTTGTAGTAACCATAGGGATATCCGTAACCTCCATATCCATAGGAGTAAGGATTTCCATAAGTGTAGGCAATGGGGGCGGCTGCTTTTTGGACGTAGGTGGTGGTAATAGGAGCTGGTTGGGCTACGTAGGAGACAGCAGGGGCGGCATATCTTCTCACGTAGGAAACAGGCTCGTTGATGGCGTAAGTAAGAGGACTACTTGCGGCAACTATGGATGGACTGTAGTCGTAATAGTTGAGAGCCAAGGCGCATGCAAAGATGCAGAAAAAGGAAACAGCGGCCTGTACAAAAATAGATTACGCATATTAGGTACTAATATTAATTTATTTTAATTAAACGAATTATAAAATTAAACTATAATTTGAAAGGTAATGTTGGCGACATTCAAAAAAATTCGTTATGTAAAATTTATTTGATTCATAACAGTTTTTTTAAAATTATTTCTAAATACAATGCTACTTAAAAATTGAAATATTTTGAACTAAGAATATATTCCTGAAAATGCATAATTCTACATAAAGTAATGGGTATTTAAATACCTTTTTAAAAGACGTGTGACTTATAGAAAAAGCATGCTTTTTTTCTTTTCCTTTTCATAAAAATAAACATTTTATTTGAAGAAATGCATTTAAATAATTGTTAGCAACTGTGATTTTCTTAAAATTCGTATTCTAGACTATTTTCCAATTCAAGCCTGTTTTGAGTATGTAATTTTTCATATTTATATATAAGTATAATCTCTATTATTTTTATATTATTACTAACCATTTTTTGTCCCTATTTTTTTCTTTTTTTTTTATCAAAATTACTGCTATAAACCACTCTAAACTAAAAGGATAATAATAGAAAGAATCAATAATATCTCTATCAAACTTTATCCTAAGCAAAAATATAAATATGAAAAAAATTTATTTTTTAGGAAATCCTTTCTAATGAAATTTGTATTCTTTTTCTCTTTTTCACAAGTTCATTTTTCAACGTTTGGAAGTTTTGTAACACATAGTTAAAGATTAAAATTAGTTATATCTAAGATTAGAAAAGGTAACATTAAAAAAATTCCATAATATATTGGTACGTCAAATTTTATACTGATACAGAAATTGATGAATAAAAAAATCGCATTCTTATTTTTTTTTCTAAATTTGTACTTAACTTCTCTAATTTACAGTTTCATTTTCCCATTTCATACAAATTACGAACTATTACTTTTTAAACAATTTATAACTCATCGTATATCTTGTCGTATATAACTGTGAAACATCATGAAGACCTTAACTTACCAAAGTTCTCATGATTGATAGGACTGAGCTTGAAGCTACAAAAGGCAAAAACTAAAAGGAAATTCACACTCTGTATTGCTAACAGAAATATAAGTTTAACCAAATCAGACGACTCTTATATAGTTATCGTTTTCACGTTGGGAAATTACGTTCGAATCTTATCATGCTTCCACAAAAGGACATTGAGAATGGAATTTTCTGCTTATCCTAAATGTCATGTTTTATCCAATTCAAAACTTTTTTTTAAAATGTCAGAATTTAGGAGTCAACAAAAAAAACTCATCTTTCACGTGTCAGCCGTCGTTGAAATTGAGGTGGAACGTTAGATATTTTAAATAATGGATAATTCGATTTAAAATTCTGCGCCAGTTCTCCAAAACTGGTTGAATATTCCTTTCTATTATCGAGAGAATAATCTTTATGTGAATCTTGGACGATGATATTTATTTAACTCTCTTTTATCTCCACGCCTGTGTGAACTATTTCGAATATGGGACGTTCGATTCTGAGAAGGACGTTTCAGTGAAGGGACAATGGATATTTTTTCTACCCTTTTGATTAGGAGCGCGTGTTTAGTTTCTTTAATTGTAGAAAAGCATGTTGATTCGACCTTGTGTTTGTTGAAAATACGAACGAGAAAGTACAATTAGTTGAGTATTTCATAATTTGTATTTGAAATATACCCAATGAGGGATTAGAATGATTAAAAATGACAACCGAAAAAAAGATAAACGTAAAAGGTAACGAAAAAAATGGAAGGACTTAAGATAAAAGGAGACATTTAAAAAAAAAAGAATTTTTTTGTTCGCATTTGTTTTTACATAGTTTGATTTACTGGTCATAAATTTGTTAACTAAATTTTGCCCTTGAAAATCATATAATTCGTAAACATTATCTCCGTTATTTTTTTAAAAAAAGACGCTATTGCTCAATGAGCAATTAAAACTATTGCAAAGGCCACTATTTGAGGTGGAAGTTTTCAAAATAGAATGCTTTAAAATTGATTTTTAAACTTAAAA
Source organism: Parasteatoda tepidariorum (assembly GCF_982258835.1). Classification (NCBI taxonomy): domain Eukaryota; kingdom Metazoa; phylum Arthropoda; class Arachnida; order Araneae; family Theridiidae; genus Parasteatoda; species Parasteatoda tepidariorum. The sequence continues at coordinate 30,982,989 of NC_141755.1, forward strand.
GAAGTTAAAATTTAGATAATATAAAAATTGCAATAAAGGTGTACTTTTTACTATGCCAGAGAAATGTTTCTAATGATTCTATTCAAACAAATTGGATATGGTATTATAGAAGTCAAAACCGATTGTATAAAAATTTAGTTCCCTGGATACAACCCAAAAATCTGATTTGATATCAATTCGATGGATAAATTTCGTGTTAAATGATTCAATACTTATGAAGAAAGGGATTATTTATTTTCAAAGATTTATTTCGCAAAATTTTGCAAGAGTTTTTAAAGTTTGAAAATTTCAAAAAAAAATGTAAATTATATTTATTTAACTTAAAATTCTCTCAGTACTTACCCTGTGTTTTCAAAGTTCAGCCCCGTGTATTCCGTTTTAGTTGTGGCTAAACGGAAATTATTTTGTTACATTAGTCTACTTAAAAAACTTATTTTGCTTAATTTGTTTTAATTTTTTAATTTTATACAAGCGTTTTCCTTTTCTTTCTAATTTAAATATACTTAAAAAAATTGTTTAATAAACCATAATTGGTACATCGAACCACAATATCATTCCAAGTTGTTGTAATCCTAAAGGTGTTAAATCGAACAAAGTTTTTGTTCAAGATAAAATGCAACATCTTGTTTTGAAGTTCAATAAGAAAATTGTAATCACGCAAATTTTTGTAACAACTGGATAATTTACCCGATAATATGCTTCAATGCCTCCCACCATTTAATGAAACAGATATAGATATTTTGGTCCAATCTCAACAGTGTGTGTGTTAGATTCATGTAATCTAAAAGTATAGAAAAAATCTTTTTAATCATATTTTTATCTCAAACTGTGCTAAAATTATAATTAAAAATTTCTACTTCTAAAATATATTGCAGCAACATAATTTAAGTGATTTTATTACGCAAAACTAGGGTAAACCAACCAGTGAAGGAACACTACCCAGTGAAGGAACATTTCATATATATTGATTAAAAATAAGAATTTGAACGTTTTTCTTTAGAATAATTGGTAATAATAGCTTACTGCCAAACAATAGGAAGTCATCTAGCAATGTTTTGAATTACCACGTCAAATAGACTTCTCTGGAAAAATTTTTGAATTTGTTATTATCTCTGCAACACCTTGTTTCGTTGAAAAAATTATAAGGTGAGTGTTTGTATTTATATGTTTGAAGTGGAATTAATTGCATGTAATAGTCTTATTTTTCTCACTGTGAATAAGAGAATTCAAAATATAGTTATTGAAGTTACGTTTTATTTTTTTTAAAGCACCATAGCATAATCAAGTATTGAGATAAGGGGGTGTTTATTCACTGGATCACCAAACGATGAAAAACCAGTGAAGGAACAAGTGTTTCTTTACTAGGTTCTTTTCCCAGTTAATGAAAATAAAATAAATTTTTTAATTTTCTTGTACTTTTAGTCATATTTTACATTAAAATTCTATATCAAAGACAAAAAAACTACTTCTAACCAGTGAAGAAACAGGCATGTTCCTTCACTGGGAATACTTCCAGTGAATGAACATTAATGTGTGAAATATGATTTTACATGACTCTAGGGTAAGTACTTCTGCTATATAGAGGACAACCGAAATTTTGTTAAAAATTGTATGAATAATTCCTGAAATAATTTCAGTTCAAAATTTAATTTAATCGCTTAATTTATGAAAGAATTATAATTTATATTTATTAATGGGGTGTGTAGTTATATCAAATGTTAGGCAACTTAATAAACTATGTTTACAAATCGAAAACTAATTAAATATAATCATAAAAATTTGAATAGAACATTTTTTCGCTGGCTTTTGCACCAGGAACTGATAATAAGTTATCATTATGGGATAGCAACGTGATTATATAATTTATAAAAACTACTTTACTATGTTAGATTTTAGAAGCAAGCTCCTCAACAAAAAACAGAGTTAAACAGAAACGATACCCAATTCCTTCAGAAGCTTGAGAGGGAAATCCCTCAAGATATGTTGCAAATTTTTAACGCAGCATTGACTGAATAGTCTAATATCGAAAATGTCCAAGAGCCTGTACTTTTTTCAATATGGAAGAAGTACGTATTAAAAGAAGACCACTTGGTTAAGTCAAACTTAGGAACTGAAGTTAGTATTGATAATGAATGCATCTTAGATATCGAATTTGAAATGAGTCCTCATGCTGATCCTCTCTTAGTTGAAAAAAAGAAATGATTCTATAAGTAAAATCGGTACTTCTAAAGATCCTCTAGATACAAGTCAACAAGAGATGGATTTTCCTCAAACTTCAAGACACCTTTCCCCGTTTATTTTCGAGAAAGGAATTGTAGAAATGTTGCTGAAAAATCAGAAGTTTGGAAGAACCATTTACATTGGCCAAATATTGATGATAAAAAGAAAGGTCAAATATGAAGAAAAATGAATAAGTTACCTTTTGCACTAACTTCAGAGAAATGGCAAAAAGTTCAAGAGGCTGAAAGATCTAAAAAAAAGTTAAAACAAAAGAATATGGAGAAGAAAAAGAAAGAAAAAATACTTGAAAAAGAAAAAAAGCTTCAAGAAATAAGAGGAAAAAGAGTAAACAAAAAGGTGATAAAATAATAATGATAATAAACAGCATCGGATGACACAATGATTCAGATTTGACTGTCAAATTATAAGAAAGAATGATTTTTTAAAATTTATTTTGTATTTAACATCACTTTAATTTCTAGTTCATGATTACGGAATTAAGTTAGCATTTTACAAGTACTTGTATGTTATAATTTCATAAATAGTCTTGTTTTTATATATTTGTATGGCTAATGAATTCATAAAGAGCATTAAAATATAACCAAAATTAAGTGTTCCTTTACTGGGCAATTTTGTGTTCCTTCACTGGTACGAGCTGTTCCTTCACTGGGTCTTTTTACTACTTGTTATTTGAACCTCCAAAACTTTTAAACAATATTACGTAAGTTCTCTACAATTTTTTTACATAATTTGCAATTAGTAACAAATATGTTGATAGTGTCATTTAACTAAAATTACGAATTTTGAAATTAATATGATTTTTTACGAGGCAAGCGAAGCTTAAGTGTTCCTTCACTGGTTAGTTTACCATACTTCACTAAGTTTGTTTTCGTTAAAAGTTCGTTTCGTACCTTGCAAAACTGCTAGAACTTCAATATGGAGTAGAATTAATCACTGTTACATTTGACTGAACTATATTTTCTCTCAAATTGAACTGAACTATTATAGTTCTATAGCTCTAATATAATTTAATATATTACAGTCTACATATTTTTAGAAAACACTTTTCGTTCTCATTTAATTTAGCATATAACTAATATCATTGGAGAATCATATTATACAATATTATTGGGGGGAAATGTATTTTTTTAAGCAAATTGATCGGAAATGAGCAATTTTATTCCAATCTTCCATTTTTAAAATTTTATTTTTGAAAAATTTATTCAAAGCAAGATTTATTTGATCTAAAAAAAATCCTTGTTTAATAAAATTTTTAAATAATTTAAATTATAAAAAATATGTATGTAGAGTAGCGCTTCAAAAATGAGGTTACACTGAGCTGAGAAGAAGATATTCCTTAAAAAATATTTTATATGAGATTAAAAATATTCGACTCTATTCATTCAATCTTGTTTTCACGAAAAAAAGAAAAGAGATTCCTTAAAAGAATGAAAAAAAGAAAAAATTTGTTGTTGTCTTGTTTTCTTATCTTGTTGCATTTTTTTTAATTTTTTTTTAATTTGTTGCTTGTTGTCTTTTTTTAACGAAAGAAAGAAAAGTGACTCCTTTCTCCTTTTGCTCTGAAGAAAAGAGATTCCTTAAAAAACATTTCATGTGAGATAATTAAAAATATTCGATTCTATTCACTGGATCTTGTTTCCATGAAGAAAAAAAATTCAGACTTGAAAATGGAATTAATTTCTGTGGTCTTTAGAATTATGATCAGAATTTGTTTAATTAAGTATCAAAATTATTTTAAACGACATCTAAAAGAAAAATGATCGTGAAAGCAAGTAAGAAAAATTGTCGAACTAAAGACAGAGAAAATAAAGTTCTATAGATTGATTTACTGGCTATAAATTTTCTATGTAAATTTCAACCTTGAAAATCAAATGAATTTTGCAAAGTTAACCAAATATATAATGTTTTTAACATATGTCAGCTTTTAAGAAATCATTACAAAACTATTTTCATAAGAGTGAGACTACAACTTAAGGTGTAGACTTTTACTCTTAAAAATTTATGTCAGTTCCCTACAAAGTGAATAAAAATTATCTTAAATAATTTTTTTCTCTTTTAATAAGAATTTTAATACAGCCACTGAAGTTAAAAACATAAAATTTCTAACTGATAATAATGAGCTGATTCAAACACGGCACATTACGAAAAATATTTTTCTTTTAAAATCCATACTTTCCTTTGTCTTAGAAACTATAAACATTTTAATGTAGCAAAAATGGACAGGACACCTCTCCTTAAAATGCATTTATTGTGAACTTGATTATATTGAACTTTTACTTTTTTAATACACAATGATCCGTATTTACAACTTACAATAAAGTGATTTTTATGAATTGAGCAATTTTGATGTCTTTAATTGCTTCTTAACGTTTTAAGATTGAGTGAAGAATAGGAAAAATTGAGAAAAATATCTTGGTGTTTACTGTCGCAATGCTTATTTATTTTTTAAAAAGAGTATAAAATGTGAAGCATGATTCATTTCGATGAGATACACGGACTCATGGATCAAATCTATCAAAGGCTAGATCGAGAAGTACAACAACATTAACAATTATAACATAAAATATAAATATTTTGGCTGTCTTCTATAGTCCGAAGACACAAAATTTCACTTCGCAATAACTCGTTAATCGTGCTGTCTCCAACAGCATTACTCTGAGTGCTTGGTTCTGTCTCATGAACTCGCCGCTTTGCGACTCCTCATTGATTAATCTGAAATGTGGTTTGAAAAAATATGGCATTACTCATGTAGTTATAGTTACCTTAAAGAAACTAAAATCTCTCACAATAGCAAATCATGCAAATCAAAGGGGGTGCAGCTTTTGCATGAAAAAAAAATCCAATCCATGTGCAATGAAAAAAAAAATCCAAAAGTGTAATTTTAGTTGTTTATGCGACAAATTCGAGAAATGAAGCCGGTAAGACAATGCAGCCTTAGTTTCAGAATTACATATACGGGTCAAGTGTTAATCTTAAGGCAAATGTTTCAAAAACTCACTATGAAAAACTAGAACTGAAATATTCGAAAAATAAACTTCAAGATGCAGAAATGGGGGTCCACAGTGTAAACCCTTACTTATTTATAGACAATTAGCTGAATACCCGTTCTTCGAATGGAGTGAATAAAAAAAAATAGTTAATAAATCAGTAAGGAACAATTTCAGAGATACCAACTTGCTTCGGACAAGGAATAAATATTTTCGAGAGGTTGTCTTTTAATATATGATTCTTGGTTAAGTCAATTTAACTTGTAGGGGTTTTACTCACCACTTCTCATAAATAATTCAAAGACTTATGTGTACGCCACTTTGTTACAGTTAGGTTATGTTGAGTCTCTTAAGTTAGGTCATGTTGAGTTGTCTTTTAAAAAGTTGCCAAAATTAACAGCAAATCTGCAAATATTAGTTTGTAGTTCTCTACCATTTTTTTTAAACATTTTATCGATCACGGAGCCATTTTTTCCGGAGTTTCTTTGCAATATTGCGATATCATGCACCAAACTTAAAAGCATATACCGATACAAATGAAAAAGCAAAAATAGTTCTAATTGTTCATTTATTTATTATTCTTCGCTGCCCTCTCTTCCATTAGAATATTAATTAACAGTATTTAGTATCTTTAGGAATGGTGTTATTGCTCGCGGCCAACTCATGGTAGTCAAAATTTAGCACTATCAAGTAATTTTCTCCGGGGCATTTAACTTTCGAGAAAAATAATCTTTTTTTTTTTTGAGAAATATAGCTTTTTAATTTTATTCTATATATTTATTTGTAAATTAATATTTTAATACATTATGTGCTAATCACCTCAATGTATAATTTGTAAATATTTCTTTTACTCCTACAATTTACTCTGTTTATCATATTACATCACCCAATGTGCGATTTCAATGTAAATGTAATTCAATGTAAACTGTACTGTAAATATTCATTCCTTGGATGTGAATTATATTATAAATATAGATTACTCTCACCCTACTCCTTCAACTTAATATGCTTGTTATTATACTATTCAATGTGCATTATTTCTGCAAATATACTTAATAATTTATGCAAATATTCTAAATAGTTTGATATTTTGGTCATGCAATGCTATTTATGGAACTACTCTGTCAGTTTTGAACAATCATCTTTGACATAACTTGATTATAAATTTCATTCGCTTCAAAAATATGCAAATAGGAAATAACAGTCGACATAAGTCAAGCGCTAAAAACAGTCAGCAATTTTCAAGACTTACCAAACATGAATATTTTTAAATGTTTGAAATATATCAACTGTTATTTCCTATTTGCATATATTTGAAGTGAATGAAGTGCTTAATCAAGTAATAGCTTGCAGCTTCAGTTTCTTGAGAATTTTTTATTTAGTCTGATAGTACAAGTCATGCCATTTCATTAATGTAACTACTACCCATCCTTTTTTTTTCTTTTTCCTTAAATGTATTTTTTATTTTACTGACTCCACCTCCATGATACTGCAACTTCAAGATTAATAGGTAAAAGGTTGCTTCGCGGCCCCAGGAGCCCAGATACACACGAATACTAGTCTAGTTGTTGATAATGTATGTCTTAACTGTTTTTATGCAGAGGAAGACTGCTTTCATTTTCCTAACGAAAGGAAAAAATATGATGTTTTGACTACCATAGTTTTTCCTCCCTTCCGATTAAGTAACAATATGATATTTTTACTATCATAGCTTTTCCTCCCTTCCGATTACGTAACACATCTGGAATAAATACTTTTTCTCCATTAACTTTACCTTTTAATACGTAGTTTTTCTTTTTATTTCAATTATTGCATATTACTAAAATAAATTAAGTACTGATGTCAATAATAATAGGGGGTTTTTTGTTTGTACTGTTTCCCAAAAAGAATAAGTATCTTTCGCCCATAACTTGTCAATAATAATAATACGGCATTTTTATACGGTTTCCTTACATGAATAAGCATCTTTTCTACAAAAACTTTGCTTTTTAGTGCATAGCTTTTTTTTTTATTTCAATTAATACGTATTATCAAAACGAATTAAGCATTACCTCAATAATAATATGACGATTTCCAACGGCTAGCCAAAATCAATATGTATTTTTCTCCTTTACATTTACTTTTTAATGCATAGCTTAATTTTTTTCAATTAATTCATATTACGAAAATTATTTACGAATTGGCGTTAATAATAATATGGATATGGTTTTTAACTTTTCTCCAAAACGAATACTTTTAATCCAGTACCTTTACTCCATTTCCATTTTGCGAAATTCTCCATTTTGCGATTTTTTTTCCCCAGGAACCAAGAACATTTTTGAAATTTCTTCGTAAAATAACTTCCAAATAACGAAGTGAATTTTCTATTTATCGAACTTTTCTTTAAGATCCACTTTCCCTATTGCGCGAAATATTTCGGAACATTTCAAGCTTGTTAGCGCATTTTATTGGGGGGGAAATGACCTTGAATTGACTTTTGAAGCCACTTAACTTTTACAGAAAACAGTAAAATCCTTTTCTCTATTTGTTTGCATTTCAAACGAAAACGGGACAAAATTGAAGGAATTTATCAGTAGCAATTAAATTCAAGAACGCACGTGGTAATGCATGTTTAAAATCACTTTTATAATAAATGCAATTATAATTTTATACATAAAATTAGCTTTTTTCAATTGAAAATGTATGTAGCATGTACTGGATAATGTTTCTCTCAATTCTTGCTTTCCATGCAGATTTCTTTTATGGTAAAGATTTGTAAAATTAATAGTAGATACCAGTTCACAAGATAAAGTTGTATCCATTGCTATTTTAATTATGTCTAGTGTTTATGAATATAAAACCTGGTTTGCGTTGTTTAAATATTTCAAAAGGTAATTTTCTACTTAACGAATTTTCCATATAACGAACTTATTATCGGGATTTTGAGACTTCTTTAAGTAGAGGTCTGACTGTACCTAAATAAGTAACGAATAACTATTTTTTAACAGTAATTACTTTATTACTTAAGACAACGTAACAAAATGCATAATAACTATAATGTTACCAATAGATAGAGAAATATCTGAGTTTATGGGAGAAGACTAAGAGAAATATATAAAGATAAATCGATAGATTGGCTAGATAGTAGCCTTGGGTGTAAAAGTTAGTTTTTCACACTAAAGACTGACACTATTCTATGAAGGCGAGTTTGTAACAATACGTTTTATTATGAGTTCCTTTTAAGGCATATATTAAAGACTACGGATATGAGCTTTAAGAATTGCTATTCATTAGTTCAACGCCAGTTATGAAATAAAATAAACTGAATATCCAGTTTTGATAATATTTAAGCAAAATTTCAATAAAATTGACAGTGCAAAATAGGACTAAACATGCTTATAATAACGAATTTGCATGTCTTCTCTATCTCATCTTTTGGATTGCATTTGTGCCTCGATCTGTGAGGCAACTGATGAGTGATGGAGAGTCTGTCTATGACTTGCTGATGCGACATGATCTTCTGGACTTGGTCTAGGGCTCTAGACCAATGGGATAAGCAACAACAACAACGAATTTGCATGTTGTGATACTACATGAAAATGTTTCATGAAATATTATTCATTTTATTAAATATATATTGATTTATATTATCTCTTTATTTATTTTTACTTTTATATTACTTTTTTTTTAATATTCGGTAATAAAAACCGTTTCGTTGGCTAATAAACATTAGAGTTAGTTTGTGGTTGAGTTGGGTATTGTCAAGTGAACTGTGGAATGTGGCTTATTATTTTATCTAATGATGCCCTCTGTCGTGAAAGATGGAAAACACTAGACTTCTTTATAGTAAGGAGCTCTGTGTTAAAGACATTTATGCATGCACGAGAATTTCGTATTCCAATAGTTCAAGATAAAAAATTCAAGAGTGCTGGACACTGCAAATTCCTTGTATGTAAATAGAGGAAATGTTCTGGTGTTAACGGCGGAATTCGATCCCTCTTCAGCCGGGCATTATATTGACAGATTTACCAAAAGGTTAAGTTGTCAATATAATGACCGGAAGCAAGGAATTAAGTAAGTCGGCTAAAGTATGTACCCAGCAGCAAGGAATTAAGTCGTTTCATAAGGTATGCACCACACAGTTATTACTATAAGATTATTTAGGTTTCCGATTATGAAAAATGAAAATATGAATTTGTAATCCTTATCACCAAAGAACGTGCGTTTCATTCTAACTGGCTGTGAACTGATAAAATTCCAGTTGTTTAACCGTATTTGGCAAAAACAGTCAATGAGCAATTCTTCTCATACTAAACAGTCTAAACGCTATCTTCTTTTTTATGGTTATTTGACTGTTTTAGTTGAATAAGGTAAAGTAACGATTAAATAAATTGTTATTTTACCATATTGTTGCGAAATTTCATATTGTTGTACATATTGTTGCGAAATTTCAAACGGTGAACCTATTTTAGAATACAAAAAGCTGTTCATTCTTGTGTATTTTGAAAATAAATCTACTTAAAAAATGTTTTGGTAATTTCAATTCATTTATACGCTTAAAAAAATTGCTACTTTTAGCTATAAATAACTATACAAGGGTTTATTACTAAACAAAAAAAGGCGCATTTTTTTTGTTGTTCAGATTCAATTTTTAACTTCAAAAAAAACACCCTTTGATTTGCTTAAGATGCATAATTTTGTATTTTTTTTAATGCGAGCTATTTACAAATTAGTATGAATTGAGTTTGATTTCTTAATATTAGATATATCAAGATTATCAAGATTACAAGATATATCAAAATAGATTTGTCAATTTTCTGAGGTTTAAGAGATTTTAAGTTAAATAATATATTTTACAGAAGAATTTATTTGTGTAATTTTTTTTTCTTCTGAGAATTTCTATTTTTATTCGAATTATAATAATAGAATATATATTTTCTTTTTAGGATTTATTTCATTCTTTTAGCATAGTTTCATTCATCGCAAACTAAACACAGATAGAAGTCCAAAGAATAGCAAACTCTATACTCTAGTAAAATAACAAATAGATAATTTTAAACTTTAAAAACGAACCTATAGAAGCTTAAGCAACTGATTTCTTTAAAGCGAAGAAATGTATAACATTTAAAAAAGTTTAATCGGAAAAATAAAATTACTATTTTATAACAAAAATTCACTTTTCCTAATGGGAGCCTTATTAAGTTTAAAACTAAACAATGTGAACTAAACACGGACAATGTCACTTAATTTCATATGCCTATGTTCAGAATGACGATTCAGAATGGTTCATGATAGGTTCAGAATGACGGTTCATGATAATGTTGTACACTGTAAAAATGTTGGTGTATAGTCGCCACCATTTTTGGTGTTGACAATTGTTATTTTGCCAATTTGATACAATTTTTGCATGATAACTACATCTGTATACTTAAAAATGGATTTAGCTTACCTCAGCACCAGAAATGGTGACAACTATACACCAACATTTTTTACAGTGTAGTTTCAGGTTTGGACAATTTGGTAATAGATACAACAGTTTTTTTGTTTTTTTTTATGTTGCTGCGTTATAACTATTGGAAATTTTCTACTGGACTACTGGAATCTACTGGAAAGAATTTTAAACTTTTTTACTGTAATTAAATTACTTTAGTTCATGAGATTTAAAAGAAATTAACTAAATAATTATTTAGTTACATTTTCTTTTCGGTGAGGTGGGCTATGAGAGCTAAAAGCAAAAAATAAAAATTGACCTGATAGGTTCAGAATGACAATTCATGATAATGTTATGCACTGTAAAAATTTTGATGGTGACAACTATACACCAACATTTTTTACAGTGTAATTTCAGGTTTGGACAATTTGGCAATAGATGCAGTAGTTTTTTTTATGTTGCTGCATTATAACTACTGGAAATTTTCTACTGGAGTACTGGAATCTAGTGGAAAGAATTTTAAACTTGTTTATTGTAATTAAATTACTGTAAAATTACTGTATACTGTACCATTCTGTATAAAAAAAATCTGAAATGATAAATTTTTGTAGAAATATATATCATTCGTTTATATTTCCTGAAGTCGTGTAATAATTAGCGATTTCAATAGTTTGAGAAAAACAGTTTTTACTAATTATTTCGACGTAATGCTCAGAGATGTATATGTAAAATTTTGCCTTTCATATGCCAATGTTGTTTTCATTTTATAAACAATATGGAATATTTTACAAATTTAGAAGCATTATCAATATTTTTATAAGCAACATGGAAAATTATCATTTCTTTGTATTGTAATTGAACCACAGACCTTTTTTTTAAAAAAAACTCGGAATAAAGAGAAGAATATTTTGTAATTTTTATTCAATATCTGAATTTTTTATAATCAAATTGTAAAACACAAAAACATTTTACACTTTACATTTGTATTACTAGCTTTGAATTTACTATTTTAAGTTTGAAAAAAAAACTGAACAAATTTACTAACTGAATTCCATTTTTATGAGTTGTATAGAATGTAAGGAAAATTCGTTTCAAGTCAAAAACACCCAAATTTCCTACAAAATTATTAAAAAATATTGTGGTTCTCTTTTTTTAATCGATATCGTTTTCAAACATTGAATAACAAATGCAGTGTAAATTAAAATTTGCGTCAATTGACAACAATGTGAGTTGATCTAGACGCAGTTTTATTTATGGTTTATGTAAAATTGAGAATAAAATTTTGCATTTATATTTCGATTTTCGAAACCAATATTTTTCTTTAAAACTAAAAGATTTTACCAATTATGTATTAACTATTTAGCACTGTATAAATTTAAAACGATAAATTTTTATACATAATTCCAGATAATTGGGTATAATATAGCCTACATCACAGGTTGTGTTGTTCCTACTAAATTTAACCCATGAACGGCATTTTCTGCGAGCCTAACTTCAAGCCACAAATAAACAAACGAAGTGTTCGATCGTTTAAATAGCTGCTCGCCAGATTTTATTGCATTATAAAGAAAAGTTATTGAAACTAAATACAACTAAATAAACAACAACAACTAAAACAAATAGCAACAACTACTAATAACAATAACTAAATAAACAACAACTAAATTCCATTCGTTTAGCATTGCGTCATATGTTGTTCCTACTAAATCGAAGTAGTTGTGTTTTTTTCATATTATACCCAATTGTAAGCTATAAAATTAAATGATGGTTTCTACCCACAATGCAAAAAAAAAAGCCATTGATATTCCTGAACATATAAATCCAAAATTTTTTACAAATTCTGAAATATTATAATTTTTTCAAGTCAACTGTTAATGATATTAATAAGTCGATATAATTTTCTACTATTCGTTCTTTTCTACTCTGTTCTCCGTTGTTCTCCTCTCTTTTTTTCGTTTTTCTTCTATTCGTTCCCTTTTTCATCATTTTCATTTTTCTTCTCTTCGTCCTATTCTACTCTATTTCAATTTGTTTCCTATTCCTTCTATTCCACTCTGTTTCATATTTTTCTTCTATTCGTTTTCTTTTGCTCTATTTTAAGTTTGTTATTTTCTATTCTTTCTCTTCTATTATATTTTAAGTTTTTCCTCATATCCGTATATTTATATTTTGATTCATAAAATGGGACATTTTGTATCAGTCGAGAAATTTTCTAGATTTCCATTATTCAATTCTATGCTAGAGAAATTTTCATATTAATCAGTTATACTTTTATATACAATGTTTACACAAATTAGCCGCCAAGTTTCATGACAAAATCGGCCTATATGTTTTTCCCCTATCTATGATTCTTGAAATATTTGCTTTATTATTCTTAGGAAATACTCATGTTTTTCACTTTTACTTTCTCTTTTTTTGTCCTAAAGTTTCAGGAAAAGTTTTTATGAGTTTATCATTCTTTTAGTCTATACATGATTCATGAAACCATATGCTTCCTACATTGGAAATTTTTCATATTTTTGAACTATATTTAAAATTATTTATAATTTTGCTTTCAAGCATTTTTACTTTATTTTCGATTTATCAAATAGTGCACTTCATTATTCGTGATAAATATTCACTACATTTCTAGTATTTATATTCTTAATGACGAATGCTTTTTATACATATTTTTTTCAATGCCCGTATTTTTTTTCAAATTAAAATAATCATGTACATTGTTAAAAAAACACTCAAATAAAATAATAAAAGCTTTTATTAAAAACCAATAACAATAGTTGTAAATAGAGCACCATAGTTTCTAAATTTTGTCAAAAAAAAAATTATATAAAAAAAAGCACCATTTGTTCAAAAGTATTTTTTAAAAAAACCATCTCTGAAGGATTTGAGTTAAAGCTTTTATATTTGGTAAGGATTTCGAATCAAGTTCATTCTTCTGATAAAAGAAGAATATCTTGAAAGAAACAGAAACATTCTCTACAATCTTAGTTATTCCATCTACTGGAGGAATCTGGAAAAAAGGGAAAAAAGTAATCAATACAAAATTTTTACTCATTATTTTTTACAGAAAATCATTTAAATCATTACTTTTTTCAGCAAAAAAACAAAATTTTTCCAATATTTTACAAGAAGTTTCAAAAATAAACTTTATAAATGGCCCGTTCTAAAATTTACGATAAAGCCAGTTGAAATTTCTTCTTGACTTTTCTTGTACTTTAATTTTTTTCAGGTTTCGCTTTAGTTCATAATTTACACTAAATAACCATATCTTGATACATAACTTATGATATCTTTTCGAACTCTCTGTTTTTACTTAGCAGAAGGCAAAAATAATAAATTAAGTGACTTTTGTATTGGAAGAAATTTTAGGTGACCACACCGAATTTTGAGATCAAGTTATTTTTTTAGGCAGATAGAAAAAATGCTGCATAGATACCACTGGAATTTTGCTTTTAGTAAATTTAGTAGATGCCAGGAACAAAAAGTACTATTTTCTGCTTTCATAAGCATTTCAGGTTTTCCAGGCAAATACCTAGAGAACTTTTTTATATTATTTTATTTGCTGAGTAATTTTTTCAATTAATTTTACTGAAAGATAAAACCTTATTGTATGTGTATTTGTGAATAGAACTAAGTACCAGAAAATAAGCACCAGAAATAAAGACTAAAAAACCATTATCTTGAAGGTAAAATAAAACTTTTAAAAAAAATTTGTTTGGCCTAAGAAATTTAAAAAAGGGTATACTTGTTGTACCTTGGACAAGTCTCCATATTGTATTTTGGACCTGTTGTAAGTATGTGCAACAAGTTCTGTTAGTGCAATTATATTTCCCTGTGAAGTAAGCTACTCACATTACGTAAAAAATTTGACGTTTTTAATATAGCTACAAATGTTTAAAATATTCCACTAAACTATTATTACGTTCACAATAAGCTTGATTTATTTCTGCTTTCGCAGGCAACGTGAAAAATAAGTTTTAACTGGATGAATAACCAAATTCAATTAACTAATAGCTTAAGCAGAAAGGTATTTAAAATAAGTGTTTTACCCGGGACAAATATTATTACTTTAAACATTTTTTTCTGAAATGTAAGTACAGGTAAAAAGAATTATATTTATCGACAAACTATTTTGACTACTAACTATCGACAAACTAACGACTACTAAATTTATTAAATGTATTATTATTATTAAATGCATTATAATTAAATAATTTATAATTAATAATAAATATTGCTATTCTTAAACTTCTTATTATTTATTTATCACGAAATTTCGAATCTACTATACATATATAAAAAAAAGTAAAAATTGATCCAAGGCACAATAATCTCTCATAATATTTCAACAATTTGTGGAAAGAGAATAAATAAAACTAAAAAAGTAATATTCCAATTTTGAAAGCTGGCGAAGATAGGAAAAAATAAATTTAACTTTGAAAAAATAGCAATTATATCAACGAGTTTTCAAGTAAACTAAGAGGGTGCGTATATAAAAGTTAAAATCTGAACCATATAATTTAACTTGAAATATTTTTTTTTACTTAGAAACTTTTCTCTCTTCTAAAATATAAGTTTAAAAAAATTTAAGTGTCAACTTTAGAGATACCTACGTTTCATCACAGTCAACAGGAACAGTTTATTTGATGCTTTTTCCGCCATAGTTTCTGATGGTTGGGAAAGAATAACCACCAATACCACTAAGTCCTCCTAGACTGTAAGTTGTTGCTGGAGCTGCCACTGCAATGGGTGCTGGAGCTGCTACTGCAATTGGAGCTGGAGCGGCAACTCTGATGGGTGCTGGTGCAGCATACCTTATGACTGGAGCAGGAGCAGCAACTGCAACTGGAGCTGGGGCAGCTATTCTGATTGGTGCGGGGGCAGCATATTGGATGACTGGTGCTGGAGCGGCAACTGCAACTGGAGCAGGGGCAGCAACTCTGATTGGTGCAGGTGCGGCATAACGGATGACTGGTGCAGGAGCAGCAACTCTGATTGGAGTAGGGGCAGCATATCGGATAACTGGAGCTGGAGCAGCCACTGCAACTGGAGCTGGTGCGGCATACCTAACAATAGGAGCTGGTGCAGGAGCAGCGTACCTGACTACTGGAGCTGGAGCAGCAACTCTGATAGGTGCAGGAGCAGCATATCTAATTTGAGGAGCTGGAGCAGCATATCTAATTTGGGGTGCTGGAGCAGCATATCTAATTTGGGGTGCTGGAGCAGCATATCTAATTTGGGGTGCTGGAGCAGCATACCTAACTACTGGAGCTGGGGCAGCAAGAGCTACTGGTGCAGGTGCGGCATATGTTATGGGAGCAGGTGCGGCGTATGTTATGGGAGCAGGTGCAGCAACCGCAAGTGGAGCGGCACGCACGTACTGTGCTCGTGGAGCACCATAAGAATAACCTCCTCCTAAAGATACTAGTCTGGCTGATGGTGCGTAGCCGAGACCACCGTATGTGAGACCAGAGCCTAAACCATAACCTAATGTATTAAGTCCATAGGCTCCACCATAGTATCCTCTTGCAAATGTGGAAGACAAAACGGTAAGAATAACAGTTAAGCTCTGAAACAGAAAATTAAACATTGTTAAAACAAATT
The DNA here is from genome assembly GCF_982258835.1 of Parasteatoda tepidariorum. Classification (NCBI taxonomy): domain Eukaryota; kingdom Metazoa; phylum Arthropoda; class Arachnida; order Araneae; family Theridiidae; genus Parasteatoda; species Parasteatoda tepidariorum. The sequence goes on from NC_141755.1 coordinate 30,999,231, forward strand.
ATGTTCATAATTTGACGAGATCCCAAAGCTTAGAAAATGCAAATGACGAAATTGGCATTTCTAATAATTTGTGTATTTTCTTTTATGCTACCTAATTTACTAAATTTAGCTTTCAAAACATTTCCTGTTACTTATTTCTATGTAAATATAAATTACAATTATGTAGGAACAACGTTAAAAATGCAAATAAAAGAAGCTGTTTCAGTACTACAAGCAAAACCCATCATCGTGGTCAAGAAACAGAATAAAGCAAAATTTTCTCATAAATTATAAATAAAATTTTAAACTATAAATTAAGCTTTGAAAACTACTTGAAATATATTTACATTTCGTATCACGAAAAACATTTCAATACTTAAATTTCATACTAACGTTAATCACCATTTTTGAGCTTCAATCTTTAAATTTTCATTTTACCAAAATTACAAAACTTCAAGTTATTAATTCTCTGAGCTTTTACTCTGATTAAAAAAAAAATTTATCTCTACTCAAAAATGATTTAAATAATTATCTGCCTAAACAATATTGACCTGTATCATATAATTCACAAAGTATAAATTGTCTTAAAACTTACTAAATATCTTTAGAATTTTATATAGTTAAATTTCATGAATTATTTTTTTTCTCAAAAAACTGAATTTCATATAGTTAAATTTCATGAATTTTTTTTTCTCAAAAAACTGAATTTTATATAGTTAAATTTCATGAATTATTTTTTTTCCAAATGCAATGTTCATGTAGCAATGAAATGTATATAATCAAATCGTATTATACTGAATTTAAATTTTTAAAAAAAATTATAAATCAGAAGCTTCGAAGTTAAATTACGCTAAAACAACAAGGCAAGATTCTCCTGAAACTTCTGACTCCAAGCAGGAAAAAAAGTAGGCCCGTGATATATTGACAGAAGCATTTTACGACTATTAACTTAAAAGAAGAGTTAAAAACATTTATAATTTAGTGCTAAAAGAAACTTACAAGATACAGTGCTTATTATTTTCATTAGACAAACTTATTTAAATGAACTGTTTTATTACAATGTATAACTTAGTAAAGCAATAGTATAATTCAAATATTATATTAATCACTTAATCTATAAATATTAAAGCTCACACTTAACTAGCAATGAAAACGAATATTTCAAAAACTTAATTGTGGTAGTTTCAGAATTCAAGGATTTGCCTTAATACTAAAAGTTAATTCTTGATAAACTTAAAAGATTTTATAACTTATTTAACTAAACTGTTTAGATCAGAAGATAGCAAGCATAGTATTCCTATGAAGCCAACTTACCAAAACCTTCATGATGGATTTAGAAGAAATGACTACAACGATTGTATTTAAATTTGAGAAAGTTCTTAAAGGAGGATTTACACAACTACTGACCAAGTCATTCACTTCTGGTCTTATATACTCCGAATTGAGCCAGTGGTCCTTGGCTACTAGATTGGGCCCTTGACCTCAAGACAAGAAAAGTGAATAGGTTTTCTTTTCTCGAACTAGAAGATTCATGCAAACAATGATCTAGTTTTTGTTTTGTTTTGTTTATGTCTGTGATGTGACAGAATCAACAATGCACATTCCCAAAACAAGTTTGCTTCCGATTTCGTTCCAAATAAAAGTAAAATCGCGATGGCGTTACTTTATCTGCATTAGGTGACACGTTTGGTCAAACGTCTTCTGACCATGCATGTCAATTCGAACGCCCGCAAAAAAAGTTCTTTTTTGTTTTCTAATCTTTTTCAACTAACCTATTTCCGTTAGGAGATGACACTATAATTCATAAACTGTTCTTTATCTCTGTTTTCACTTTTTTTTTCTCCCGCTGGGAACGTGAGCTTAGCCAAAGAACAGGCTTCCTCCTCAAAACTATTTGCAAGACAAAGACTCTTCATGTCGTAATGATCCGAAATGCTGACCCAGAGTATTTTGTGTGAGACGAAAACTGATTTTTTGTTTCTATCGCTACTCATTAGGGACTAACGTTCTGACAGAAGAATTAATTTTTCCTACTTCAGAAGATACAAGTAGCATATTTTTATCGTATATATTAAAGCCCGACCCAAATCAATCTCCGACTCGGGCTCAATCCGTCTTCCTCTCAGAAGCGTATATTTCCGACATTTTTATAATCTTTAAATTAATTCCAATCCTGCCTGTGGGTACTTGTAAATCACTTTATCACATTATTTAATCTTGTTTCTCAACACTTCCGAAGAGAAAGTGTTATACTTTTTAAACGAAAAATATATACTTGTATACTCCTTCATTTTATAAAATACAAACTTATGTAGTAGAGATAAAGCAAATTTTTCCTTATAACGAAACGTTTAATAACATTAAAATTATTCTTTATGTAACAAAGTGATAGCCTTATGTAACAAAGTGATAGCCATTTTATGAAAATAAAAAAAAATTAATAAATAAAATAAGAAAATATAAGAAATTCTTTGAAAATCTTTGACTACAAACTAACTTGGTTAATTCGCACTTTCAAGCAAAGTAAATGAATACAAAATCCATCTCAAACAGTAAGCTGGAGATAATTCAGATATATTTCTAAGGAATTAATTCATATACAAATTTTTATAATAAAGAAAAGTATAATTCCAATATCTGATTTACTTCTGTAATAGACATTTATTTTTTAAATAATAAAGTTGTTTTTTTTTTAGTGCGACTGCCTGGTATATTCTACACTGATGTTTTTTATTATTTTTTTCAAGATTAAGTGTCATTGCGGGAAAAGGGAAACAGGGGTGAAAGAATCTCCCTTCTTTGAAATGCGCTATTTTTTGTTTCCATGGCAGCAGACAGGCTTAGACTTCGTGGAGAGGGGAGTTTTTTCTGTAGACAAACTATACTTTGCACTGCTGTTTTTTAAGGTGCAGTTCCACTACCCGGTATACTCTACCTTCTTAATTCTATAGTAGCTTCATCTATTGATGCGTTAAGTAACAACGTAGGTGGATCGTATACCAAAAAAAGTGCATTGAAGTTTCTATATAAAAAAAAAAAACTTTGAAGTTTCCGACAAAATTGTTCCATACTGCATTTTTAGTACCTTCCTTAATGTTAAAGTCTTTATAAAATATTGGAAGCTCTTTTGGAGAACAGAAACTTCAATTACTTGATAAGAAATTTTTTTTCGTTGTCATAAAAATATGTTTGTATGGGTAAAAAGGTTACTTTTAGCTTTTTTTACATCTACTTTATTTTTCTTTTTTGAAAAAAAAAAATTCTATAATTTATGTTTAATCCTTCCGAGATAAATTAAAATTTGATCTGTTTCAAAATCCACTTCACCCTTTCGGTTCTTCCGATTTTGCTATCACGCCAATTGTTTGGAACGGAACTTCGAATTCTGGATGCATAATCTTATGCGAATTACCTAATTGATGCATATTTTATTATTTCCAATTTATTTCCAATTACCTAATTGATGCATCATTTAATAGCCAGATTTTGATCAATTCAAAAAGCGTTCTTCAATCAAACCTTCTAGCTCAGTAGTGAAAATTCGAATTGTGGACTGAAGAAAAATTGATTTTAGTACTAGTATCAGGGTCAAGATATTGAACTTTTTTTACGCGATATAACAGTGATGAAATGTCAACATAACATAGCTTTTAAAATCTTTTCCATAATCATGTTTTAATTATATTTTGTACTGTAGTACAGTTTTTATCCTGTATTTCTCAAATCTTCTACTACTTTTAGTGTTCTCCCCTTTCTTATGTATGTTCAATCAATTGTGCATGATAAGAAGTAGAAATAAATATTTTTGAAAATGGCTGCAAAAAGGTTTTTTAAATTAAGTTCCAGCCAATTTATCTATTTTATTGTTCTTTTTGAAGCTGACTCTATAAGTATTTAATTTTTAAAAAAAAAATATTTAAAAAATAAGTATTTAAAAAACTAAATTTATGACATATTTACCGTCGAAATATAATTTTATTTGAAAGAACTTAAATTGATTATGCTTATACATATTCTGATGTATTTACTTTGAACTTTTAAATCTGCGTCATCACATACTTTGCCTCATTTATTTTATATATAGGTGCCTCGGTTATTTTAACCAGAATATGAAAGATCAGATTTAATTTTAATTGATTGTATTAGACATACACTTTCTACTTTTAAATGTTCAAAGGTGTCTCATCACAAATATTTACTCTTATTAAGAATAAATCTAATATTCTTTATTATAGTTAAGAACTTTAGTAAAATCAGTATAATAATTACAAACTACATTCCTTCAAATTTTATATCCATTATATTTAAACATATTCCGATGTATTTAGTTTATACTTTTAAATGTTCAAAGGTGCTTCATCATATGCAGTTTAGTCCTGTTAAGAATAAATCTAAAAGTCTTTATTGCTGTTTGGAACTTTAATAAAATGAGTATAATAATTACAAACTTCATATTTCAAACTTTAACTTGATTATATTTTGACATCTCCTGATGTATTTAATTTATACTTTTAACTGTTCAAAGGTGCCTTATGACACACACTTTAATCCTATTAAGAATAAATCTAATAGTCTTTATTATATTGAAGAACTTTAATAAATAAGCATAATAATTCGAAGCTACATCTTTCAAATTTCAAATTGATTTCCTTTAGACATATTCTGATGTATTTACTTTGTACATACGTATGTTCAAAGGTGCCTCATCACACACAGTTTAATTCTATTAAGGGTTAAATAACAGTTTATTTAATTGTTATTTTATCATTTTCAGTCAAATAACCTTAAATAACACGGTATTCAAACTGTTAACTTTGGAAAAAAACGTTTATTAACTGCCTTCACCTACTACAGTTAAACAACCAAAATATTATCTCGCCAACTTGGCCCACCTAATGAATCTACTTAGTTCCTTGCATCTGTGAGTACAAATAATAGCCAAGAGAGATAATGAGTCAGTTTCATGTCCAAAAGAATTGGGTTCGAGTTACAGTATAGACACCACAATATTTCCTTCATTCCCTTCAACACATGGAGAGTTTCAGTGTCCAGCACTTCCAACTTGTGACCCCGGACAATTAGAATACGATATTCTCATTCACACATTGATGACAACAGCATAAAGCTGCCTAACGTGAAAAAGTCTAGTATCTCCTATCTCTAACGGTCAGGGAAACAACCAGATAAACTAATTTAACTACATTCTACGGTTCGTTTAATAAGACAGCAACTCAACAACAACCTAACTTCAATGCTCACTACCTAACGAAACTCATTACTTAACTCGAATTTTTGTTTTTATGGTTTTGAGACTATGCTGTTGTAAAGGTTTTTTAACAGTAGTTTTAAACGGTTTCAAAATCATAAAGGTTAAAAATTGTTGTTTACCGTAAACTTCATATTTAAGTAGATGTACAGACAGTTGTTGGTTATTTTATTGTGATTTTAGAAGGAAAATTCACAGTGCACACATATCATGCAAGCAAGAAAAAGGACATTTTAAATATTCCGGTAGCATTTAAATCCAGTCGTTTAGGTTCCTTATTTTCAAGCCCTAACCCGAGTGTGCCAGACATAATTTAAAGCTATAGAACTGGCTGCTCAATTCATTCTGTGACTAACTTCAAATTTTAGAAAATCTTCGACCCGATGTTAGTTTACGCTATGTACGCTCACGCTGTCGTCTAACTAAATTAAATCAGTACAAACCGCACTGCTAAAGAATAGAACAAAATTGCTCCCAGAAAACTATCTCTATACCCATACTAATGATAGCACAACTTTCAAAAACAAATCTTGAACATTGAACACTGAGTATGTTCCTGGTTTGTGTAAAAATACACTTTCACTAATGCGTAAAGTAGCACCTGTGCTACTTTCCCTTCATTGTCCGTGAAATTGATCAGGACTGCGGAAATTCAATAATCTGGGGAGCCTAGCTTCAAACAAGATCGTACGTTTTTTTTAAAGTTTTTATTAATAGAAAAAAGAATTTTACGATAAAAAAATCGAAATAAATAAATTCTTGATAAAAATAACAAGTGAAAAAAAAAACTAAATCGGAAAATGTTTTGTAAATACATACATATCTATACGTTTAAAATTAATTATTAAAAATAGAACTTTATATTCTATATCATTCAACCCCACAACTCTTATTCTTCTAACGAATTATTCGTACGTGATTTGCATTCTAATACACTTTTTTACCTTTTTAAAAGCTAGTTTCTTTATTATAGTGTTTTTATCTTTTTTCATCATTTGCGGAGAAATAAAAGCAATTGCATCTATCATACAAATGAGATTTTTTTTATTTCACTTTAACGGTACGAGCTAATCATTTATTTTTGACCTTATCTCGTGATTGCGAGATTGTGATGAATCTAATTATAATCAATTAGTTAGAAAACCTTTTATATATTTGTACTTATCATTTATGATACGTCTTTGTCTTAAACAAAACTAATTTGTCAACGAAGTTTGTGATTAAATTTAAGCAGGAATGACAATGTATTCTGAAAGGGATGATTAGTATTTGTTTTTTGTGTGTTTTAAAAAACAAAGCATAATTTTTCGATTAATCTCAGATTTAAAGATTAAGGTAATTAAAATATGAATGATTGATTATGGAAATCATCTTTCAAGTTATTAACTTTAAGGTAAAATGTTATTGAAAACTAGTCGCTTTCAGCGATCATGCGGCTGCTTGGAACATACTACAGAATTTGGTTACCATGGCATTTTATTAGTTAACAAAAAAGCAAAGTGTTGCTAGTGTAGGTAAGTCTTGAAATTAGACGAACTTCGGTGAAAACAGAATTGTGAATTCATACAAAAATAAAAACATTGAATTTTACTGATAAAATTTCAAAATATGATTAATAAAAATGAAAAAAAAATTTTTTTTTAGTTACTTATTTAATTTTGAAGAAATCATGTCAAAAAATTTATTTAGTGTGACATGATTAATCTTTTTTATGTTTCTATCATGTTTTTATATGTTTCTAACATTAGTACAGAGAACATAATATTCATAAGTACCAAATCGTACTTTTTTATGAAATAAGAATTGAATTAAACAGCATAGTAACTACCGATATAAATACAAATATTTTTAAAAAGTCGTCACTGAAATCTACTAATTCACAAATCTATTTCAATAGTTCCTTTTTAATACATAACACTGGGCCATATTTTTTTTCGGTTGCATATGACATTTTTTTAACAGATCTCAGATGCTTTTGTATCTCTGATATTAATTCTGCAATCATCTTCACTCCCCAAGATACAGTTTTTTTTAAAGTTATGTATGTTAACGTTTAAAAACGTTATGTAAAACAGGGCACATCATCAGTTTTAAAATTGCACGGAAACCCATGCTCTGAAATATCGTCATACACCACTAGAGATGCTTCTCTATCACGGAATGTTTCTTCGTGTGCTCTTGAACAAGTCATAATAGAGAAACGCTTATAACCGCGTTCGACAGAATTTCTCAGCTCATGTCTTAATCCTGATGATGAACCCTAACTCCCCAAGAAGTTTGTTGCAACATTCACACAAACATCTGTTATGCATGAAGGTTTTAAACATGTAAATGTAGACAAAATATAGGCTAAAAATGCCATTTAAAAAATCTGTAGCTTTAGGAGCAAAACAGATTTCAGATTTGAGATCCCCACATCCGAATTAGGCAAAATTCAGTATTGGTATAAAAGTAAGAACAACAAAAATTTTCACCCCTGTGTAATCATTGCGGTGTTGTTAATGTTAAGACAATTTTGTGGTGTCACCATATGTTTATAATTCTTAAGACATAAATCAGAAAATAATTCATTTAGCATGTGGTGTTTTTACGTATTTCTGAAAAGTGACAATGCGTTTAAGTACAACTTAAGTGTTTCCCAGTTAAAGAAATTATCACAAATTTTGATGCAACATTATCTATCTATGTAAAAATGTCTGTCTTTCTGTCCTTTATAGACTCTTAAACCATCCGACCGAGAGGGATGAAATTTTTCATACTAATAGATTGATTATTCATGTTTATCATTGTAAATTCTCATCTTCTTTTGTTTTCAAACTGGAAATTGTTTTGTATCCTTTTGTTGATCAATAAATTTTCACCCCGGATGCCCCCGCTAGGGGGCGGGACGGGGCTAAGCTTTGAATACTAATAGATTGAAACAAGGGAAGTCGACACTGTCGACATTAGAGTATTCTACAACAAACCGTTCGAACGGGATGAGTGGAAAACGGATGAAATTATCCTATTAGTTTGGAACTGGCCATTGATAAAAATTAAATTGCAGTTACATTTTTTATCAAATATTTAAAAGAAAACATTGTGTAGTTTAACAGCTTATATCTGACAATTAAAAAAGGGAATTTATAGCTTCTTGAATATTCAAATATTTTTAATTCGTTATGTCAAACGGAATTCGTTGTGAAAACTCATTGATCAATGTGAATGTGGTAGCATAGGTGGAACGTCTTTAAATTAGTAGTTATGAATTTATCTGAAACCATGTGTTTATAGATACGTTTTTGTAACCTACTTCTATAAAACTAAGTAATTTAAAATTCAGTGGTAGCTAAAATGAAAAAATTAAGTTATGTACTAACAAACTAAGTTAATGGAGAAGTAATAACTCGTTTCGGAGAAATAATAACTTCGTAACGTAAAACATCGTCATACTATTGTTGACAAAAATAATGCTTGATTAATTTTGGCAGTAAATACTACACTGCTGGAAATTTTTTGGAAAAAAATGGTTAATTAGCAATTTATTTAATAGTTATTTTACCATATTCAAACAAAACAGTTAAATAATCATAAATAAGATGGTAATCAAACTGTTAATTGCGAGGAAAAACAGTTTGTTTACTGTTTTCACCTAATACGGTTAAACAACCAGAATTTTATCACACCAACTAAGCTCACCTAATGAAGACACTTAATTCCTTTCAACTGGGTACATATTGCAGCCGAGAGGACTAATCTGTCAGTCTCATGAACGATAGAACTGGGGTTCGAGTCCCAGCGTTGACACCATAATATTTCCTCCATTACCTTCAATTCATGAAGAGTTTCCATGTCCTGCACTCTCGAATGACCATTACCAAACGAAAAGCTTAGCTCCTATGTCCAGTTAAATTTCGTTTTTATGGTTGTGAAAATATTCTAGTTGTAAATGGTTTAAAAACCGTATAGTTTTGTATTTGTGGTTTTATAACCATACTTTATGAATGGTTCTAAAATTGTTAAGAAAAAGAATGCTCTTTACCGTAAATTTTACGATTAATAGGATGGACTGATTGCTGCCAGTTATTTTACCATAATTTTAGAATGAAAATTCTAACAGTGAAATTTAAATTAATAAAACTAAGAACACAAAAGCAAAATTTGTAGAAAAATATTACTAATTGTTTTAGGAGAACCATGGAAAATCGTCATACGCAAAAGATGCAAAATAAATTTTGGTAATAAGAAAGAATTAAAATTTCAAAAAGAAATCTATGTACTGAAAAGAACCCATGTACCATTTTCGACGCCAATAATGCTTAATTGATTTTGGCAGTAAGTACTAATTAAAATGAAAAAATAAGCTAAGTAAAAAGCAAAATTAATGAAAAATTAGGACTAATTTGTTTAAAAGAAGAAAAAGTAGGAACTACTGATGTTAAGGTAAGTGATCCAGTTTTTATAGATACCAAATATTCGAACATATGTAAAATGTATAACGTTAGTATATTTGATACCTATTGAAACTGCATCAATACTTGTAACCTTTAATGTAGATATTGTGGAAATAGGTTTTTTATGGCCCCTCTCTAGGAAAAAATACTGGAGCAAATCGCTTGATTGTGGCAACTTTTGACTGTCACGACTTATAGCCAAGCAACAGCATCATACCAAATGATATTGTGTGTTAATCATTATTTTGTTGGGAGGAATTATTAAAAGCGTATTTCTCGTAATCTAATGACATAAAGCCACCGGGAATTTCAAGATATGAAACATGAAAAAAAAGGAATTATTTTGACTTTATTCATTGTGTTTTTAAATGTCTTTCAATTTTGTGCATGTTTTAGTGCTGTTCAGTACTAATACATTGATAGTTTACTTTTTTCACCCGGTACGATGAACGTGTATTCAGCTGGTGCATACATATTTCTAGATTTTTTTTTCCCAATGTGAATGATAGACTCTTCCAGTTAAAGATTGCATATCATCCAGACATCGAAAATTGTATTGTTCAACATATCTCGGGAAGGTAAAATCCTCAAACAGGGATACCATAAAATACCGATTAAGTTCCCCTCGAATTTTAATGAATATCACCAAAATTATGAATGTGGTGGATAAACAGCCCTGAAGGAAGAGAAAGAAAGAAGAACAAGTACATTTGATAATACCTCAATATTATTGAAATTAAACTTAACTCGATAAGAAATAGTTCAAAATATAATGCTATCTCATTTTTTATTCCCTTAATTATCCCAATCGCTGTGTATAAAAGAAAGAGTAAACATAGAAATGTATAACTTCTTTTTAAAGTAACATGTTGAAAGTAAATTACCAATAGTACATAATCATTTTGATAATGTCACTTCTATGTTAATAATAATGCTCTGCATTTACTTCATGAATGTTTATTTGAGCTTAATACTTTTTTTATAACAATTGGATAACTAGTGACGTCATAGTAAGTAAATCGCAGCATTTGTCGATTCAGAAACCAATTAGGTCCGACATGCACTCGTCTCTTACAGGTATCCAGTTATATCTGATTTAAACACATGATAAGGCATATTCACTTCACATCTTCTATTGTTGCAAGTAGTAAATTCTCAACATTCTTAATTTATAAGTTAAAAATGTTGGAGTATATGTTCCTTTATGTGTTATTATATGTGCTTTATTCACATCGTTTCTGATTTATTCACATTGTTTATGCTTTATTCATACAAAGCACAAGTACATTTGGATAAATCTAACCATTACGTATGAGGATTTTCAACATTAATTTTCTCCTATTATTTATATTGACTAAATTTTTTTATACCATAAAAACAACATATATTCTGTTCGTTTTGAAAATATATTATTATTATGTTGTTCTGTTAAAAAAATTATTAACATTATGATGAAGGAAATTAAATTTGATTAACTCGGTCAGAAGCAAATTTAATTTGAAAAAAAACTAAAACATCTATTTTAACATTTGCACAACTCTTTAAAATAAACGCACTATGCAACGAAAATAAGTATTAATTAATTTACTTATTGATTAAAAATAATTAAAATTCATTTTAAAATAAAAAGTTTTCAAATGGAAAATTTAAATAATTTTAATTATAATTTATTTTAAATATTCCAATTTAGTCTTTGATAAAACTGAATTGTGATTTTATATTAACCAAGTCGAATATTCAACTATTTATGGTTTAGGAAACTCATGACATTTGAAGCGAAATACAAATTATATTAGGAAAACATTTGGGTTTATGTATTATAAATATTTAATTTCATTTAAAATTACGCAACAACTTTTTATTTGTATATGTTATTTTGAAATATCCAATTATCATGAATAATTTTGCTGCTGTATCTTAATTATCAAATAAAAATAAGTGGTTTTTAGAAAGAAATATTTATTTTTTTACAAAAAAATAGTGGGAAAAAAGCATATTCATGAAGAAAAAAAATTTAATTGTTTGAAATCATTAACAAAAATAAGCTCAATAAAATGTTGGCTTAGTTGAATATGATGTTTACTGTAGAATGGTGATGATGCTTTTCATTATGACATCACAGAATGTTTCAGGTTCCTAAAAAAGACATCAAACATTCAAATACCATATATTCACTTACAATTTGTAATATTCGTAATCATAAATTCTGCACATTAAAAAACAAATTATATATTCTGATAAAAGCATTACTTTTTTTAGAACAAATTGTAGAATTGATTTTTTTTTCAAATGAAATAAAAATTACTAAGATTCTTTCAAGTACTATTTCCTCAATGTCTCAAAAATGTGATGAAACATACTTCGATACTTTAATGTTTCGTCACATTTTTCTTGAGTAAAATACATCAGCAGTTCTACGTAAAATTGTGTAATATATATATATATATATATATATATATATATATATATATATATATATATATATATATATATATATATAGATAGATAGATAGATAGATAGATAGATAGATAGATAGATAGATAGATAGATAGATAGATATAGATAGATATAGATATAGATATATATATAAGTTCAAAATGAAGATTATAAACAGCTAAAAATATTTTTAAGCTATTTCAATACTAAAGAATCAATCTCTCTCCTGTCACCTTGCTTTATCCTTGCAAAGAAAGTAGAGAAAATGATGCTATGCTCTTGCGAAATAATTCGGACATCGGCATCGTATGATCTTTTTATCTGGACGACACATGTTATGACACCCCTCAATCTGATTGATTGATGGACAATTTTTAAGCATTTGAATATTTTTTTTTATTTCAGGACGGTATTAACTCATTTACTCTTTAAAAAGTATTAAAGTATTCTTCGAAATGACGAGGATTCTGAATTGAGTGTTTCATTTTCCGAAATAGAACTAAAAACATTGAATCGTGACTCTCAATTTCATATCATTGTCACGACTTATGTAATCGAAAAAATCGTCACGAATCTAACCTTATGTTACAGCCATGAATATTTTTTTTTAAGGTTTCTTCACTTAAATGAATGCAAAAATTTAGTTTCCATCCAAATATGCTCTACTTATTAAAAAAAAAAATTGCATGTATAAGGAATTGGCAATGTAGTAATAAACCGCAATTTTTCCAAGAATGCCAATTTTACATCGAACAATTTCTTTTTATTGTTTTCAGATAAATTCTTTGCAAGTTTCTAGAATGTCCCCCAGATGGCAGCATAATACTTCTTATTACTTTCATGGAAATCATGACTTTTTTCCCCACATTTGTATTTCTTTAAACTAGGAGGCTTCGCCCCCTGCTCGCTGGCGCTCACCAACCCCCGGAACTGCTTTCGCAGTTCATTTCGGATTACTTCGCAATCCGATGCTCGCTTTGCTCGCTCATTGGATACGTTCTTAATGTCTAGCTTTTGTATACTTTTTTGAACACTGAAGTTCCGAAAACTTTTCACTGTAGAAAATTCTAAACCTGTGCATTTCAATATTAATTTGAAATTGCAAACAGTTCGCATATTTTTCTTAATCACACTATTCTAAATTTCAGTTGTTGAGAAAAGTAACTGTTGTAAGTTTTGTTTTAAAGTCTTTCCCACTTGAGGGCTAAAATCATGTGTTGTAAAACAATATGAAATAGTACTGAACGCCGGATGTAAAGCATCGGCTTCGTTTAAGATAGTTTTGTGAGAATTTTTTTGATAATTCGGTGAGAATTCACCCGATTAGACATATGATGCTCACTACGTGCTCTTGTGCGCCGAAGCCTATCAATTAAAACGTATTAGCGTTTTATATAACATGGATTAGCCATATGATGCTCACTACGTGCTCTTGCGCGCCGAATCCAATCAATTAAAAATGAAAACTGTTGCCAGCGCGAGAAAAGAAATATCATCGGTTTGATTGATACATACGTACGTATTAGCGTTTTATATAATATAGATAGAATCTGGCTGATCATGAAACTGCTTCACGCCCTTCATTTATGTATATTTTTTCTGAAATTTATTTAAATAATATTTTTTCTTTTCCCAAACAAGTTTGATTTTGTGTATTAATTGAAAATTTACGCATATTGCATTAAGAATTTTTAATGTTTTATATTAGGTTTATTATAATTTAAAAAAATAAGCACCCAGAATTTTTTTGTTTAAAAATAACTTTTCATAAACAAAAATTTCGTGATTGTTCTGTTTAAGTAATTACTTCATTTATTCCTTTTTGTAACATATTTTTAATTTATGGTATAAATATATACCTTTTTCAAAATGTTCAAATTGTAACGGTTTACCGGAAATTCTAGTTTTCAAAATAATATTTCTTATTATCTTATATTCAGTAAAAAATACCAAACTGAATAATAAATTCAACCGAATGAATGGTTTTTATGTCATGCTCTAAGGTATGATGATAAAATTATCTAATTTCATCTCCGATTATAAAACCATATTTTAGTAATTTCACCGAAATCATTACCAAATCGCTTCGGTAAAAATTACCGAGATTTTTAGTGTTCTTATTGAGCCAAAAACTCGGCAAATTTTACAATATTCTGGTAATTTGAACCATACTTTTTTCCTGAGTGTAACTGCTATTGAAAAGCTCAATAACTTATTATTTATTTACCTGATTTGCGTAGAAGTTCACTACCGTATATTATTATAACTTTAGCTGAGTTTGAAATATTTAAGAAACTTGATTCTTTTTAAAGGTAATAGCTAAATAAACTTGAAAACAAAAAATAAATAAAATTGAAAGTACAATATAAACTTTCTTTTTTAAACTATATGTAATGAAAACCCCATTAGTATTATTCACTCGGTTAAAAGTTAGTCATTCATTTGAAAATAATGAGCTAACAATAGTAAAAAACATTGCTTTTAAAAAACGTACCTTTGTGAAGAATGATTCAAATTCCCTTGTGCCTTACTAATATGAGCCTGATTTTCATAATTTTCATCAATTTCAACTTACACTTTTTTTGAAAGTGTTAAACTGATTTAAAAATAAAAAGGATTTTCTGACAAGTTAACAAGGAGAAGCTATGGAACGCGAACATTTTAATTTCGTTTAGAATGAAGTAGTTTATTTATTTAGAATGAACTAATTTATTTATTTAGAATGATCTAATTTATTATTTGCAACATACTTAACATCTTAGTAGGATGCACCATATTGAACTTGAGGATGTCCTACGTATTGACTTGATGAACCGTCGTAATAGTTGTTGTAGGCATTGTCATAGGCATATGGCCTGTATCCAGCACCGTAAGAGGAGTAGCCGTAGTCGTATGGCCTGTAGACTCCTCCTGATAGGTGAAGGTAATGGGAATTGGTATCATAAGATGAAGAAGGATAGTAAGCGTATCCTGAGCGTCCAGCGTCGTAATTTCGGTAAGCGTTGGCGTTGGCGTTGTTGTAATCGTAACTAGCACTGCCTCCGTCATATTGTCTGTAATATGGTTGACGAACTGATTGGTAGGCTGGCTGATTAGCTTGCTTTACTTTGGCCGTTCCATCAGATACCACGCAATGGACGAAGGCGAGTAGCAAGACAATATACTGAAAACAAAAATTAGAAATAGTACAAAAAATTGCTTAATAACTTACATAAGCGATACAAAAAATTTAAGAATGTAATTCATGCTTACTATATTTTTGAATTTATCCTTATACCATATTTTAACAAAAAGAAAATCTATAATAATGTGAAAGTATATAGCCATGTTAAAATCTTATAATAGACTTTATCTTATAAAAGTTAAAATATTTTAATAGACTGTTAAAATATTTAGAAATGATGCATTTAATTTTTATACCTATGACAGTACAAATACAATTAAATAATAGGAAAACAAATTAAATAGTAGAAAGAAATTACTTAATGACTTACATAAATGGTAAAAAAAAATTTAAAATTTAAGAATGTAATTAATATTTACCATGTTCATGTATACATCTTTATACGACATTTCAACACGATTAAGTATATAATAATGTCAAAAAAATAATACACAATCTTCATTTTAGTAGAATGTTTAAATCTTAAAATATTTAAAAATGATACATTTAACTTGTAAATCTATGACAGTACAATTACACTTAACTTTAAATAATAAAGATTCATATTTATTTTGACAAACAAATCTATACTTATTTGCAGTGGACGTGAACCAATATCATTAATACATATTTAAACACAACCAATATTCAATTTTTAATGTAAATAAATAGAATTAATTTAAATCAAATATATTTATATATATTGCATGGAAAAATATATGAAGAACATTGATCTAGATCCACAGCGCAGACATTGCACGACGAGATTATTTATTATAATCAATTTTTATTCAAAGTAATATTATATTACCGGTCACAACTAGATTAAAATTCTAATTTCATCTACTTATCAGTTAAAGAAATAGTTAATTTTAAACCATTTTATTTTCCAATTGATGTATACGTTTAAAATAACAAAAATCAAAATCATTTTAAGTTGTGATTGAAGTTTTGCATATTTTATCCTCATAATTGAATAAAATTGAGATAAAATATATATGTATATATATTCTCGATTACTGTCGGTATAATTAGATAAAGTTTTAAAATATTGCATTTTAAGTCTTAATTTTTTTCAAAAATAAAAGTGTTAATTATCAAAACACTGAACTTGCAAGTGTAAACTTTCTACCTTAAAGTTACGAAAATTGATGATTACGAAAACTGCTTTGTTGCTCAAAAACCATAACGTATTAATTTTTATAAATGTGAAACAATAATAGTTAGTTTTATGCATTTCTTAATACTATGAAAAAATATCAACAGACACATACTTATTCATGTAATATTTGAGTAAACAAATTTGAAAACTTTTGAGAACCTGAAATTTCCGTAGAATTTCTATTCCCCTCGAAAGTTAAAAGATATTAGGATAAATTTAGAACATAGTTTTTCTTTACGATTTTATTCAAATAACTGACTGTTTTATTTAAAACTTAACTAGCAACTTAGTTTTAAAAATAACTCAGTATCTATCAATAAATAACAATATATTTATATAAAATATTTATTTAAGACCTAAATGTATTTTCATTATTCGAAACAACAATTAAATTAAATTCAAACTAAAAAAAGAACTTACACAATTTATGCTTGTATTTTCAGAATTTAAAATTATTTGAAAAAATAAGTAAAAAAGCATTATTTGATATTACATTAAAATCTTTTGTTTGAATTTTAAGAAAAAAATGCAAGCTATAATTTGAAACTAATTTAAGAGCAGTATCTCAAAAGTAAATGAAACTTATTTACACATTTTTTAAAATTTGATTGCTTTTAATAAATATTTAAAAATCCTTAAGTATTGAAACTACATATTCTCCATTCCGTAGAAGTCAGGATCATATTATACAAACTTTTCACATAAAGTTTATCAGACATACTAAATATAATATTTGAATAAAATAATGTAACTAAATAAAGTTCTAATATAAACAATATAACATAATTTTAATGTTTTAAAACTTACTTGTCCTTATTTTAAACAAAAATATGATAGGATAAACTTTAAAGTAAAGTTTTGATAAAGAAGTTATTTCAAGAAATGTTTGAACTCTTAACTCATAATATACGACATTCAAGTAACTGTGTCATTTAAAATTGTTAACTGATGTTCTTTTTCTCATTAAAGTCATAATTTTCAACAAGCTGTAAAGCCTTTTAAAAGATAGTAATTTATTCAGTTTGTTCTATGAATGAACTAATTATAAATAAAAGTACTAATTATAACTTAAAAATGCTAACGTAAGACGTAACGCTAACGTATAACGTACCAATTATAATGAGCTGATTATAAATATATCTTCGAATGAACTAATTTTAAATTAAAGAAACTGACCAATTTTAAGATTTTATAGAACCCTATGTAGAATAATTGTCTGGAACAACTTTTTCAGCACTTAAGTGCAATAGTCTCACCATTTTAAATTGTCCTTACAATTTTAAAAGATGATATTAGCATTAAAAAGATTGGATCCTAGAAAGTTTGAAGGGGCCAGTCTAGCACTTTCAAGTAGGAAATTTATTATATATCCAAAAGCTTAAAATATAATCACAATTAATTCAATAAGAAATATATTAGATACTCACTCATAAAAATTCTACGGTATTTAATTCAATTTGATTAACGAAAATATTTGTTCAAACGAAACAAGGACTTATCAGATCTACTTATTAGTTTCTCTGATAATTGAATTTCCTTTCGGTATAAATAATAATTGAAGATACGTTGAAATACACTTCTTTTTCTTGTGAAATTGGGATACCTTTTAACAATTAAAGAACACCTTACACCCAAAAATAACTGTGGATATAGGGGACCTATCAAAATACCCTTAAGGGGCACTAGTTCCCATAAAGCTAACGCAAGAATAATTTAATAGTTATTTAAATTGGATTAGATTAGGAAATGTCAGAAATGCTCAATATTTTCAATAAGTTATTTTTTGAATCACAAAGAAATGAAAATGAGAGGGACCTAATTAATCCCAACCGTCTTTTTATGTTAAAATAAGATCAGATCTTAATAACAATGTTATTTAAGTTTTAAATTCGTAAATGTTTTTTAAATAGAGCTATCTTCCTTACTGAGTAATTAAAAAAAAAAACTCACCAATGGTTGCATCATTTTAAAGCTGTTTCTAAAATCACTCAGGAACTGTTAATCTCCAGATATCAAATCCCAGTTTCGAGTGATATCCGTTGGCTTTAAATATAAACGGTATCCCATTATTAAGTCAATCAAATCTCAAGATCTTGATGACCACAGGGGTCAAAGATCACTTGCAAATCATTCTGAACACCTGGGACATCAACATGGGGGTCTTTCGAGAAAGTAGGTTTTTTGTAACCAGTCTTCTCCATCAAGTCTTGAAGGTATCTTAAAAAAAGGGTAGATCTCTGAATTAATTTTCAACATAAGTCGTGCAGTTCATATATTACTTTTCCATCATATAATAAATCCTCAGTTGTAGAAGACAGATAAAGTGCCTTAGCCTTGAACTTGTCTCTTTGAGTACCCGTTAAGAGACAACCTTGTGTGAGTTTATTGAAGTTTCCGAGAAAAAGTCAAGCAGAGGCAATACCTCATTTTGATCAGTTGCCCACTCAATTAAAAATTAAGGCTAAAGATTTTAATTATTACATACGCTTACAATTATCGTATGTTCGTACCGCAGTGAAACTATAAATCAATTTTATTCGATCATGGAAAAACATTAATGGGCATTATAAATTACCTTTTAGTAAATTTGCAGGTTATAGGTTAAATTTTTATTTAAATTATGATCACTTTCCTAATGCGAAAGAATAGCGTATTTTTCCTGGAATTGATATATAATGTGTAAAGTATGTAATAAGTTAATATTTTATGTTAAGTTTATATTTTGATTCGCTTCAAACGTAAATGTTTACGAAATTTTGAGAGATTTTTTTTTTTATATTCCTATAATTATTACCGATAAAATCCATTTCGTACGAAATATCATTCTTTTACTACTTTATTTAAATATGGCGTACGTTTTTTTGGCACAAACATTGTATCTGCCCAAAATATGTATGTACATACGTATACTACGTATACACATATACATCTACATACATAGGTACTACCTACATACATTTTATGAATAAGAAAGTTGTTTATGCATACGTATTTTCAACGTACATAAAAATATGTATGAGTTTACATACTTACATACTGTATTTACATATAGTATGCAATCGCAATTACTTGTAATCGCATATTTTGATTACAGGTAATCACATTTATTTGTAATCAGGATTATACGTAATCATATATTTTCATTACTTGTAATCGCTGTCATCCGTAATCATTTCTTGTTTTGAATACTTAGGATCACAATTAATGGGAATCACGATGGTAGTCAAAATTATGGTGAATTGTAATCACGATTACAAGTAGTTGTTTACCGTAATCAACTATTGTAATCACGATTACGAGTAATTGATTACTGTAATCGACTATTGTTATCACGATTACAAGTAACTGGTTACTGTAATCGACTATTGTTATCAGGTTTACAAGTAATTGATCACTGTAAGTGATTGTTGTAATCACTATTACAGCTGTAATCAAAATTATGATATGTTATAATCATGATTACGAGTAACTGATTACTGTAATCGAAAAAGTTATGGGGAAAGACCAAACACCAGATGGATTGATTCTGTAACAAAACTAGCTTGTGTTCTGTGTGTGTGTTTTACGCAATTAACTAATCTCTAAAATAAATATTCTTAAATTAGCAGATGTTTAAAATTGAAAAGTAGTCTAAAAGCAACTGCGAATGACCATAAATATTCAGTAATCTTCCTTTTATTTCATGTCTTTTCTATGAGAAAAAAGAGTATTGTATTAATATCATTATAAAAGTACCAAAGCCCTTTTGTAATGGCATTAGTAAAATTAAAAAAATAGGGTTTTATAATATGAGATAAAATTTGGTGAGTGTGGTAAAATTTGGTAATTTTGTCATGATACCTTAGATCAGGACATAAAAACCATTTATTCTGTTCGATTTTATTTTTGCTTAGTATTTTTTTCTAAATGTATGATGATCAGAACTATAATTTTGACAACCAGAACTTTCAGTACACCTTTACTATATGAACAGAAAAATTACCAAAGAATGGTTATAATACCGTATATGTTGATCCAGAATTATGTTCATTTTTTCCAGAAATGTCATTACCATACAAGTCGGAAATTTTACCTTTTTTTTTTCTCCGTGTATTAATCGATAAATTGCGTTAACCCTAATCCTCAAACCATGGAAGATAGTAGTTTCTTAAATTTAACAAAGTGCTCTATCGGAAACACGAAATGGATTCATCAGTAAAATTTCATGCATTTCATTATTCATTTCTACAGCTCATTATAAATTTAATGAATTGCAGTGAACTGATCGTAAATACATGGTCCCCAGCTGGTGGGTGACCACTTTGATCAACCAGCGTAGGTGAGTGGTATCGTTCCTCGTTAAACTGTTCAACAGTAACGTGCTCGACTTCGCGCGCAGGTCAATGGGCTACCGAATCGGAGGAGCCATCCCCTCTGCAGAGGATCAAAATTATGATGGCATGTCTTCGGATCATCCTCAGGGATGTTTCTCAGACCGTCGCCAATAAACCATTCTGCAGCTCCAATGCAACGTAAATAAAAAATACCAACCTACTCGCTTTAATTTCGAATTTAATTTTGGAAAGAATTTCAATATAACATATAAAAATATTCATTTTCAAATGAAAAGTTATCATGAGCATTAAAACTTTCTTAATCCACTCGAAATCTTACAAAATCGAAAGCAGAAATCACAGAAAAAAGTTTAAAGAAATTTCTAAACACACGTGGGTCATCCTCTCTAAAATATAAATGCGGAGCTTTCAAAACTAATTAAAGTCATTCTAAGAACTTTTGAATAAGATGCCCAGATGTGGTCTACTAGATGTCTGCCACTTCAAATGATTTCATTTTCGAATCCCGAACACGTTGAATTGTGTCTTGACAGCCTTAGTTAAAGAAGAACAGATTTTAATTTATGCTCTAGATACCTGCTTAAAATTCAAACTCGCAGTCTTACGCCAAGGTTAAACAATCACACAAAAATCCTCATTTGTAAATGAGAAAAAAGCTGCCATATATTGGAGTATGGTTCCGAATATTAATCAAAAGAGGTCACAATTTAAAGATTCTCAAAACGTGTTTGTGACCGTTCTTTGTCATTTTACACTTTCACATCTTAATGGTGCAGAAGATTCATAGCCGTAATAAGGTATGATATACAATACTAAGGTATTAATGAGATCTGTACCAGCCCATGTGTTTCAGTCATGTGCATTATTTATCTGCTCTTATACCTAATCAGTCAAGCTTGCTTTGCCATGTACAAGTACGAATACAATGTACGAGTTTTGGCCATTGTTTCTTAATTAATCTTTTTTTCTATGATATCAGTAAAACTTTTCGTTTAACGAAAGATTTTTAGCAATAATAAAATTAAATAAAATAATAATTTAATGTAAAAATTATAATAAAATACGTTGAAATAAGAATGGAATTAAAGAGTTATGTGGAATCGAAAATGAAAATTGTACTCAGAAAAAGAGTATAGTCAGAACTTCCAAAACAAGGTAAAATATACCGTGTTTCTGGCTCTATGAGAACCACAAAAAGCTCTGTAATTTTTATAGACTCGCTTTGGTAATGATTTTAGTAAAATTAGCAATAAAAGTGGATTTTTTAATATGTGATAAAACTTAGTAAATGTGGTAAAATTTTATAATTTTATCAGGATACCACAGAACATGGTATGCGAACTATTTATTAAATTTATTATGCAGTTTTGTATTTCCTACTGAGCGTGTGGGATAAGGAACTATAATTTTTAAAATCAGAATTTCCAATAAGCCATTATCATATGAACAGAAAAGTTTCCAAATTAATAGCTTAAAAACCGTATATTTTGGTATCATTAACCAGAATCATACTTTTTTTTTCTTTTATTAGAAATGTTATTACCATTCTATGCGGTAGTTTTACCAGATTTTTTTCTTTCTGACTTAGAGTAAATTAATGTCTTAAAAGTACAATACAAATTAATAAAGCTTTATTTGTATACTATGTTTGCATATGAGGAACTACTGTGACCAAAATTAATGGCATTCTTTTTGTTTTTCCTTTCATTTACTTATCTAAATTTGTATTTTTGTATGACGTAACATATTTTAGCTGAATTTTACTTAAATATGGTCTTATAATATGTGATAAAGTTTGGTAAGGTGGTAAAATTTGGAATTATTGATCATGATAGTTTAGAACATGGCAAAAAAACCATTTATTAAGCTTTTACTTTTCTGATTTGTATTTTTACTTAATATGTGGTAATTAGAACTATAAGTTTGAAAACCAGAACTTCCGATAAACCGTTATTAAAAGGATGGAAAAACAACTAAATAAGTTATTTAAAAACCGTATATTTTGGCTTTTATTACCACATTTATGGTATTTTATAACAGAATTGACTTGACCATCTACTCAGTAATTTCACCAAAGATCTTTTCTTCGTGAAAAACTGACCACCTGAGAAGGACATTTCGATGATTTATTACGAAAATCGTGTACTTCATGTTTTCTGTTTAGATTTCCGTTAAATAATATAATAGCTTTAAAAACTTCGTCTTTGAGTAGATTTATTGAGAATAAAATTGAGTATGTTAGACCTAAAGTGAAAAATGAAGTGCACATCAACATCACTTACAAAAGACTGAAATAGAAGGGGGTTTGTGATGATTAAATTTGTTACGTAAGTCGTATGCCCTTCAATCACCGTTTTTGGTCTAACAAAAATAAGGTTATTTTAGATTTTTTATCCTAATTTAAAAACATTGTCCTTAAGATCATTTCATTTTATAATTTCCTTCTTTTTTAGTTTTGTGACAGAAAGAACTTAGAATTTCGAATGGTGATAAAATGGCAATACATTTTTGCACCATTTAAGCACTCTGGCTAATCATAAAGTGATCTAAAAATTCCACTGCACAAGAAAATGACAGTAAAAAATTTGCTTGTAAAATGTGCGTGTTGCGGTCAAGAAACTATAGTAACTTGCATTGGTATCCACGACAGAGAACTCCAGTTAAAACTTGATCATTTTAGCTAGTCGGAAAATAAGTAAAAGGTCGATTGATATATAAATTCCTACTAGCAATAATAGGACTTTAAATTCTGCTTGTGGAAGTCATAAACTGATTGTGACATGTAGTGCCATCAGACAAACTGCTCTAATAGAGATTTGTACACGCGAGTTAATCGGAGAAGTGGGCTGAATTTCGATTGACGATAAATTATTTATCTGTGAATAAAATACATTAAACTCTGTTTGAAGTAATCTGAATGCAATTGAGACTTACAATGTCATCACACATGAGTACTAAGATATGAGTACTCTGCGTAGTCAGAAATTAATCGACATTTCGATTGCAAAATTCAATCTTTAACCTCGAAACAAGAACGATTTGATAAAAACGATGTAGGAACTTACAGTAATAAAGTTATTGGCATGTTTCATTATTAATCACCAATACTTAAATCAAATAATACGAACTATCCCAGAGTAAAAATAAATAACTGTTTTTGATCAGTGGTTTTTGTTAGATTTGTATTTAACTACGTTCCCCTATGGTAAATTGTTTCAAATAAAACAAGAGCTTTGCTAAAGTCATATTCTGTTTAGAAGGAGTTTTCCAAAAAGTGAGTATAATGCGACTATTCTTTTAGATTGAGTTATGATGGCATAATAGTTAAGACACTGAGCTGTTATTGTGAAGAACCGGGGTTCTATCCTCTTTGAAGGCCACCCAGCTTCAAATTAATGGATTCCAACTAGTATATGGAAAGAAATAATCTCCAGCGTTCAATACTGACCACATTGCAGCCATCATGTCATCAAAATTATGGAGTTTTCAGAAGTTCGTAAGTGTAAAATAAAAACTTCTAAAGAACAAAATCGAGAAAAGAAAATGACGCAAGAAATGACCATGCAATATACGCAAGAAGTACTCCAGGAAGACGAGTTTGTCATAATGCTGGATCCAGGATTTCTCTCGTCTCTTGACTTGAGATAATAATACAAGGATACAGAGCACTAATGTAGCCACAAATATGTCTTGACTACTCAACGCCGAGGATAAAATCAAATTTAAAAAGGGAATCGCGAAATCATTCACCCAAAAACCGTTGCAGGACATTTGAAGGCTTTGCATAAATATTGCATAGATATGGTTGGTTGGTTCTAATGCCACTTGCCACACGGGCAAGCCTGATTGGTGAAACCGAGCAAATTTAAGGCAGAGTGTGCGTTTCTTGTTCTTCACTGGCGCCATCTGTGGCCAAGAATTCGACTTCTGCCACACCATACGTCGCACCCGTTTATAGGGCGGACCCATTCATACACCCATTTATACATCCATTTATTCATCCACATATCGTAATTTTGACCTGAATCAGAGAACGATTGATATCCAATCCAGTACCCCCAGAGATTTTTATTTGTTATGGGAACATGGGGGACTTTTGCAATTCGACAGATTTAACTTGCATCAGTCACTTTACTACACGGGACCGGAGGGATTCGAACCCACGAACTCTCGGACATGGGCCCAGCGCTCTACCGACCAGGCTATCCCGGCACTTGCATAGACATACATTTTATATGTTTTAGCTTTATCTGCAGAAACTTTCCCTTTCCTTTCCGAAGATATCAGGAAATAAATCATCTTTGTGCTTTCCCTTTTTTGCTATAAGCGTAGTTTTCCTCCCAGCACTAAACCCTTAATTTTAACTTCTCTTTCCTTTTATAGGTGTATTGCCTTAATCCAATCAAATATTTTTTTTATGGAAATAAATGTTTTAGAGTTGTTATAATTCTGCAGTTAAATCATGTAGAAATCAATTAGAGAATTTATTCTAAAACTATTGTAAAATATTTGCATTAATGACACTTAATGGTTGCATCCATTTTATATTCAAAACTCTTTTTTTCTCAAATCGACAAAAGTGTACAAACGAAAAGGATAATATGTCTGTCCCGGAAAATGGTCCTCTCTCTCTTTATAAGATGCACGGAAGCACGTGCGGAAGTGTTCATCTAGAAATTCATCTTGAATTCCTATAGAAAACACAAGGTAACTTAACGTACCTGTCCTTCCTGTAATTCCTCAAACATACTGGACACGTATGCTTACAACAAAAGATTGTTCTAGAAAACTATCTGGCTTCATAAAAAAGAAATCTTATCTTGTTCTACCTTATTAATTATAAGATTTTCTTTAGTTTTATTAATTCTTATTTCTTACATTAAAATCGCTCCTTAAGATTAACAGTAATAAAACATTTCTTGGCAATAAAAAACTAAAATGAAGAAATATTTTTCAAAAAACTTAGTATCTTTTCCAGAGAGAAAAGGAAACTCACCGGAGTTTAATCCACGGAGAATCTATGGTTATGTTCAAAAACAGATTAAGTTATTCATTGATTCAAGTATGGTATAAGAATAAAGAAAATGACGAAAACTTCAAAATCCTGGTATTAACTATTCCACAATGATGAAAACTGAATCTGAAAACGAAGATATAGAAATTTAAATATTAATTAAGAGCAAAATTTAATAATATCAATGAACTGTTGTTGTTTTTGAGAAATATGTGTTTAATTCCTGAAGAATATTCAAGAAGAGTTGTGAATTCAAGATTATTCCAGTTCGATACTGCAGAACAACCAAATATTTCTTAGTGATTAGATAGTTCGTCTTTTTTCTAACTTCACTAAATTTGAATAGTCGATAAGTTTGATTTGGTTTGAGTAAGATTCGATAAGACTTTTTGATTTGTACAAATAAGTTCGATTTGAACTTTTTATACTTTGCTTTAAAATTTAATAGAAATTACAATAACCTTAACACATTCTGTTTTCTTTGAATTATCAATGTGGTGTGATAACAGAAAATCAAAAACTATTCAAGCGATTGCTCACAAATTTTGGCATTTAAAGTTACGTTCTTAAAAAAATTGCAAAACTTTTTATACCTTTCAATTCAAATTTTTTTCAACTATTATAAAATTAATTCATAAAAAAATTATAAAATTAATTCATAAAATATTATAAAATTAATTCATAAAAAAATAATGAACAATTATTAAATTTATTTTTCGTTTGGAATTTTCTTTAAATAAACGAATTTTATAATTGAGTGCAGAAATTTTTCAATTCACTTAAAAGGTTTTCAAATCAAATCAAAAAGTAAAAACTAATATTAAGGAGTCCAAATTTTCAACTCTCCCACCTTAACTATCAGGATCTTATTTTCGAGATAAAATTTACCCCCTATTAAGATGGTCAGGAATCCAAATCCGTTGAAAAAAGATATGTTTAAACAGAAAATCCATTGAGTTGGCCGATGTAAAAAATTAAATAGTTAATATTTTAGTTTTCAAATCATTAATGGATGTATACAAATGTATCAGAAGAAGTATTTTGCTGCTGAAATATCCAGTCAGTACCATTTAAAAAATACCCTTTCTGTATCAGATTATAACAATGCATAGTTTGAAATTATACAGTCTCATTGCGATTATACAGCATAATCTCAACTACTAGCTAGGGTATTTAGTAATATTATCTCCCTTACTAGACAGTCTCAATAGCTTGAAACACTAGTCTCAAATTTTTCTTTTGTAGATTTCCCAATTCTCGTTAAAATTAAAGGTTCCTAAAATCATTAGTGATCAATCTCTTACAGTCCCAGGAGCAAAATTCATTTCAATTTACAATCCATCCATTCTTCAATTGTATTTCATTTCTTTTTTTTGGGGGGGGGGCAAACATTTCGTCGTGAAATTACTCTAATTTTTGCTAAGCAGGAACTCCCAATTGTTTGAAGAAACTGCTTTCTCGTGTCATTTCTGTGCATTCTGGGAGTTCATCATCATTTTTATCCAATTATAAATTCGGTTTCAGTGTTTAGTGAGATATAGTAAAGAGGTTAGTGCTATAGCACCAATTCCTGGCAATAATTGAGCATTCATTCATCCATTCATTCACAAACAAGAAAATTTTTGTACATTTTGATGACAAACAGTTGGTTAACATACACTCAGGTCAAAAGTATACGGACGCACGCATGGCAACATCATGGTGTGGGGATGTTTTTCATGGTTTGGTCAAGGTCCTTTAATTCATGTGGTTAGTATTATGAACTCTGAGATGTATGAAGACATTTTCGACAGTGCTGCTCTCCTTATTCTATTGCAATATTTCGGGGAAGGGTAATTTCTATTCCAGCAGAAAAACTGCTCCAGTTACTCATCAGGAATTTCGAAGTCTTAGTTTGTCGAAATGAATGCTCAAAAACTGGGCTGGCCTTCCGATAGCCCCAATCTATGTAAACGACCAACATCACATTTATATATGCCTTTTGAACTCTACGTATCTGTACCAAAGTATTTACAGATACTTTTGATCAGATAGTGCACCACTGCAATAGTACACTCAGAAAAAAATATGGTCAAAATTACCAGAAAATTTTAACATTTACCGTGTGTGTTCTGGATCTATGGGAATTACAAAAAGCTTGATAACTTTTACTGAAGCTCTTCTTTGGTACGGAATTTTTGTGAAATTATCAATAAAATATAGTTTTATAATTTGGTGAAAGTAATTTAGTAAATTCGGTAAATCTAAAAATAATTTGATAAATGTGGTAAAATTTGTTAATTTTTTCATGATACATTTGACCATGGTATAAAGAAAAACATTTCTTTGGTTAAATTTACTTTTCAGTTTTGTATTTTTCACTACATGTGTGGTAATAAGAACGATAATTTTTAAAACCAGAATTTCCGTCAAGCCGTTACCTTATGAGCGGAAAAATTACTAAATGAGTTGTTATTAAATACCGTGTGTTTTGGTTTTAAATACCAGAATTAAAGGAGGTTGGTTTTTCATCATGCAATGCTGTATTTTTATCAGAAATTTTTCTCCTGGTTTTTTTAATTGAAACATTATTTTGTTTCACCCTAAAGTCATGCTTTTATTACTTGTTAAGATGGTTAAATTTTTTAAAAAAAATTTCTCGCAATTTTTGGTCATTCTACTAAGTGACATTTTTAGTGCATTTCAATCTTTTTCCTCCACGACGTTCTAGTAACTTTAGAGTTTCGATCATTTTCAAAAACGTTGCATGAACATTTTGATTAAATTTCATTCAAACTGTGTGAATAGAAAGTGCTTCGTACTTAATTTTTTTAAATTTTCTTGAATTCTAAAGCATTTTTAGTGAATAGTAAAAAAAAATTGCCAATTATCCTTTGCAAATAAACAAAAAAAAATTTCCCTTTAGAACATTTTATTTTATTTTTATCATTTTTCCCAATTAAGAATAAAATGAAATGCAGTTTTAAAGTTCCACATAGCGGTACTGGAACTAAGAGAAACATCTTGTTTATAGAATTTATGTTTTTCTCAATCCAAAACACACAATTAGTAACTCATGAAGCTGCGATGGCTCAGGGAATAAAGCGTTTGCCTTCCAATGAGGTGAACCGGGGTTTGATCCTGGCGATGGCTGGTCGATACGAATTCTGCATCCGACTTGGACCGACCGCAGTGCTGATGTGACATATCCTTAGTGGTAGATGGATCATAGGTTAGAGTCCCCTTGCCGTCACGCTAACCTTGGGAGGTTCTCGTGGTCTTCCTCTCCATGTAACGCAAATGGGGGTTAGTTCAATCAGAAAGTCTACCACGAAAGGCAAATTTCTCCCAATACTTGATCCAGAAGTTCCCTTGTCTTCTGGATTGGATTCAAAATTACAAGGCTACGGAGTTGAACATTAGTAGTGTAGACCAAAAAATTGGGTCGGCTGTTCAAAGACGGTTATAAAATAAAATTAGTAACCCATGACCCATGATGGCTCAGGGGGTAGAGCGTTCGTCTCCCAACGAAGTGAACCTGGTTCAAATCCAAGCGATGGCTGGTCGATAAGAATTCACCACCGGCTCACACTGACTATTACAAATGTGACTGATCCAAACACTGGATACATTTTTGAATACAGATGGATACAGATTTGGATACAACACTGGCTAATCCAAACTGTTTTCTCCGGATATCGGAATAGTTGCGTTATTTCTCTTTTGTTGTTCGTTATACTTTTTTTTTAATGTGTAAACATTTTTCCTTCATTTTTATCAAGAATTTTAAATTATATATTTAAGGTGGTCATTACGAAAGACCTTAAAACACCATCGCCCCGATTTAGATAAATCTAACGTTCTAAGCAAATAGGAATTTTAATCTTTGTTTCAATAAAAGTTATTAAAATAAAGAAATTTGTTACAGAATTGTCTATTTATCACTGAGTGGGAATTTGTGAGTTCAATCCTGAGTCCAATAAAATATTTATGTTTTTACTTGATTGATAGTAATGCTTGGCTGGAATAATAATTATGTAAATTCCTTAAAGTCTGTATTAAACTGCACTTGCGTTAATTCTGTGTAAATGTAATTGGTTTTGATCTTTGACAAAAAGAAGGTGCTGAAAAATTTCGTGCCAAATATCAAAAAAAAATAATAATAAACTAATTCCTGCTGCATTTTATCCTGTCCATGGCTTTAAAACTTCTTGATGCCTACATTAATTAGCGTATTGTTTACTATTACTGAAAATATATACCAAATACCAATTATATACCGAAACTTCGGAAACAAATTTATTAAATTGTATTTTGATACACTTTGATACATTATTCATAAATATCAGGAAATGTCCTTTATTTTATTTATTACGGATACAGTAATAATTAATTAAATTTTTCGATCAAAAATCATCTTCCTGAACCAAGTTAATTAAAGACGCGCTTCCTTAAAAATTAACGAGGAGTTGTAAATAAGTCATTAATAACAGGTATGAATTTTTAAAATATATTGACTTTTGTCCTTTAAAGTAAAATTTAGCTAATCTATCACCACTTGTTTGCATTTTTAAACGCATTTACATATAAATAATCAAAAATTTATCTTCACAATATGAAGAGAACTATTCTATTAGCGATTTTTTTTTATTTTCTTTCTGCTTCGTTTTCTATTTATTCATTTATTTATTCATTTATTTTTAACATATCAGTTGGAAGGTATATTTTGAAACATTTTCAGTTTTAGAAATAAGTTATAATTTCCTTTATTTCTCTTTAACTCTATTACTCTCGAATATTTTATTATTCACCAACAACTTCAATTAAAACAAGACTTATTGTTTTCTTATTTATAAATTCTAGCAAAAAATCAATGTGTAAGTTTTGCTTCACGTGAGCTTGGTACTATTACTTTACTTTTACTTTCTTTTTTTTTTTAATTTTTCGACAAAATTATTCGTTTTACTTCATCAAAAATAACAAGAAAAAAAGTAAAATTAAATTTTCAATACTATTTTTCTATTTATAATTAAACTGATATAGTTTAATTATAATTAAAACTGATATAGTTAACTTAGTTTAATTACAATATTTATCGTAAAACTGTTATAATTAAACTAAGCAACACCAATTATTTATACATTTATATTTTTACTATTCTTTTATATTGGATTATAGAACACCTTAAGTTGATCTATGGCACCAGACCTAATTTTTTATTTGGATTCTTTCAAATTCTTCACGAATTATGTTCAAATTCGGATTCCTCATGCTGAAAAAAAGTTTATAATTTATTTCTAAGCTTATTAAAAAATTGTAAGTTTTATTTTTTTTATGCTTTTATTTTTCTCGTTGAGATAAATAATGAAGAAAACTGATTAATACTTCAATATTCAGGATTAATGATGATCCAACATTACTCTGCATATTTTTTTAATTATTTATTTATCATATTATTTTATGTATTCTCATATATATTTTTTACGATTCATCCTCTGAAAAATATCTGGCATTGCCCGCTCCTGAGATTTCAGTGGTGCTGACATCTATGATATATTTATTGAAATGTTTTCTAGGTTCACCTAAAATTTAAGAAGATCGCTGTTTTAAATTGTTCTACTTAAAAGTTTACCGAAAAAATGAATTTATTCCACTTCGAATTTCTTAAATAATCACAAATGAAAAGTTGACTAAGCGTGTAACAACTATTAAAAATATAACTAATTTGAATTTCTTTATGAATTTATTTTTCGCATTGTTCGCATTTTTAAAAAAAAAACTTATGATTAATTTTTGTGACAAAAACCAAAGTTCGAATCTCGTAAAAAAACTCAACAGCTCTTAAGTACAAATTATTTTATCAGCATACTTTTAGATATATTCACTAACCATTAAATTTACCAGTTCAGGCATATATACCTATCACGGTAAATTCAATCTTTACCATGCTTGATTTTAAAGATCTTAAACCTACAGAAAAGAGTAAAGGTACAAGAAGTTTTGCAATTGCATCTCATGTGCATATTTACGATTAAATATTGTGAATAACCTTTTTTTTCTTTTATGAATCAGAGAATTAAAAAAAACAATAGTTGTCATTTAGGTCCGATGACTAGGAAGTGAGTATTGCAATATAGAAAAATGAGGTACTCCTTTTTATCGGGGGTGAAAACTAGAAGAATTTTTATACCCTACTGAACAAGTTGGTCAGCAAAATACCGCTTTACTGTTCTTTTTAAATGGTCATACAACTTTTTCAAATATATATCTAATAATGGAACATATGGGATATGAAGGTACCTATTTTTAATATAACAGGGAAAAAAACAATACGCGATCGCAACGCTCGAATACTCCATCTGGGGAGAAGACCAGTTCCATCCCTTCGGCCCTTCCCCCTCCTCCTATTTTCAGTTGTATAGGAATGTACTACGATATTTTTTCTTTTCTTAATATTTTTCGTATTTAATTGTTAAAATATTTTTTTAAAGTTTCTATGACGCTTTCTTTTAGAACTACGTTTAATGTAGTTTTCAGCTCCATATAGTTTCCTAACTTAAAAGATTTTAATCTGTTAGAAAATCAAGACAGAAACTAACGTACTTCCTTCTTCTATGACTCTCCACACGCTAATGGTGAAAGCATGCAAAGTGTTGCCATAGGTAGAGAGTTCTGCCCAACGCCACCTGTAGATCATTTCGATCGTCAATAATAGTGCTTCACCAACATAAACATTTCTTTAAATAAATAATACAAATATTGACGAATTTTAACTTGCGTATATAAAAAATAACCTATTCAGAGAATTGTTGAAAATCATTAAGGATTTTTTATAATTTCAAAAAAGATTTATGGAACTAGGCCGCTCTCACGTTTTCATTCTCCTCTCCCATTTGCAACTAATATGATTAATAATTTTCCTGTACAGCGATCATAGTAAATTTTAATAAAAATGTACGTGATAAAGGAAATAAAAACAGAAAGGGCAAATTTTAGATCATAAACTCTTATTTAATTAATTAAACTCAGCAACATTATAGTTTTATAATTACTCCTTTGCCTTTTTTTCTCGCTCCCTTCCCTAATCATGGGTACCGGATGTGCATCATTTAATTCCCACAGAGAGAAAATAGAAAACGATAAGACCACTCTTAAAACTTAATCAAAAAGTTACACACGGGCCTAAGAACAGTGATAACAAAGTAAAGTGTACCGCAGTATTCCATGTAGTGGTTAAAGAAAAAACATACTATTTGGAATCTGTTTAAATAATTTCGAAAAACGACTTGTCTAAGAGCAATATCGATTGTAAAAAATGCTATATTTACTTTTCTAGTGATTAGAAATATAAAATTTTTTCAAAAATTCCTGATATAATTAAGCCAATGTATCCTTTTTTGACTAAATTATCTGAAATTAGTTTTCTTCTGGTTGAAAATATAGTATATAATATTTGCCATATGCAGTAATATACATTAAAACTGCATAACAGAAGATGCAAAAAAGAAGCTACATAAGTCTTCCCCGATTTATAAACACATAAAAATGATGCTGAATATATATCTAGCATTATATATATAGATATATATATAGAATTTATAGATATATATATAGATATATATATAGAATTTTTAGATATATATGTAGAATTTATAGATATATATATAGATATATATATAGAATTTTTAGATATATATGTAGAATTTATAGATATATATATAGATATATATATAGAATTTTTAGATATATATGTAGAATTTTGTATATATATATAGCTATTAAGATATTGAAAAGATGTAAAGTGGAGCCATTTTAACTAGTTGTATTTGATTAATTATTGAAAAAACATTTCATCAAATAACGAATAAGAATAATGCTACTAAAATAAATGTGTTAAAGAAAATGCTACATTTAATGCTGCTAAATGAACCAGCTTTTTTAATTAATTTTTATGTTACTAAATTTATAATGTAGAAATTCAAAATGTAAAATTAATTTAACCGTAAGATAACAACAAATTAAAATGAATCTGCCTGAGTGCAAAAGCATTGTCCAAAACAAAATCTCTCATCCTCATCATTTTTCTATAAAAGTACATTTTTAAGACTACCTTATCCAAAATGAAAACTAAAGATGCATTTTGTTCCGTAATCACCATCCTTAACGGTGTTTTTCGAAGCTCCGTCACCACTGGAATTAAAAAAGCCATAGTTTAAGTGCCTTACACTTGAATCAATTCGATGATTTTAAACTATATACATAATCTTACCGTGAGGAATTATCTGGGCTTTAGAACAGATAAACAATTTCAATATTTTAAAAATTATTAAACATTTTTCCATCTACATGAAAATTATCAAAATCACTGCCTTATTCTCAGTTCTTTAAATTTTTATGAGCCCAAGTGATGCAGAGTAAGTTTTTATCTATTAAAAAATCATACGACAAACATTTTTCACTTTCACAAAACTGTGACTTTTTTCCTTATCGACGTTTTGCGCCGTTTTCAAAATAACCGCAGACAACGCTGACTTTTAATAGGCTAAATTTGACCTAACAGTCTTGATTAGCAGTTGCAAACTAACAGCAGTTATAAAAATTGCACATTATTCGCAAAAAAACATCTTTTCATGTTACGACGTAGCCTTCGAAAAACAGCCTTAACTTTTTCGCGCCGACTGTCACGTTTACGTATCAGCGTGAAAAGCTCCCAGTCGACATGCCGGTGTGCCAGATCAATATCTCGTTAACTCCCAACAGTCACATATTTGTGTGAATAGAGCTTTTGGCACAAGCATATTTTTGGTTGTCATTTTGGCTCGAGGTATGTCCATAGAATTTGTGATACATGTAGATTTGACCCTCTTCTCGAAATGAGTATATGATAACACACATGCACGTATTTTTGATAATATAAACGTAACGGAAAAGGAATGTTCCCGAATCGCATGGCTTAAGACAGTTCATTAAAATGATCACGTGGTATTCGCTTATAGGGACTAAGAGACCTTTATTTTCGCTAAAATATTATGTATTTGGGTTTGCGGTCCAGTTTTTAAGTTATATCTCGTAGACGCAAATTTTTCTGTTTTTACCTTTATAATGTCGAAGTGTCAAAACTGTTGACTCAACTCGAAATAGCAGCAATAGAGAAACATATCTTTAAACAAGGAAAAAACTTCAAAACATAATGTATTTAAAAAAAAAATATGTACTTAATATGTCGTTCATCCATTTTACAGTACATTGTTAAAGAATGGGTTCATATTTCTGTGATTTCATGTGTTTAGGTTTAACAGCAAGAAACACTTCGGCCCTGAACAGGAACTCGCGAAAGAAACTCCAGGCCTCAACCATAAGTGCACACTTGCAATTACCGTCGCGAAAGGGTTGATATAAAAATTCTAAATTTGGTCAAACATTGAGAAAAGATATATGCATTAGAGGTCTCAAATTATTATTTAAGTGAGGAATGAAATAAAAACCCAATCGAAAGGCAAAATGAAAAACATCAAAACCAGTTTGATTTCCCGACAAAATATCGCTTTTCAATTCCTCTATGCACCTTTCGGCTATCAAATTGGTTTTGATGTTTTTCTTCGCACCATCCTCACGAATGATTCGTTACATTTTGATAGCCTCTTTTTCTTTGAAGAAATTTTAAGTTTTAACTCATAATGCACATATTTTTTTTATTTCATTTTTTCAATTTCAAATTTCAAACTAAATGGCTTCATTAGAAAGAATCTGGAATTTTTTTTCATCAGATTGTAGTTATTAAGAACTAACAATTAATTTTCCCTCCTCTGTGTCTTTTATTGAATTTATCTGAATTATTCATTTCAATTGAAACTCATCTGATAAGTTTCCAGACCTCGTCAGGAATACTAAGCTAATAAAAAGTTCATAGCATTAAATAATTATAAAAAAATAGATAAAGCACAAGTGAGGGACCAGTTTTATAACCACAAATCATTCTTCATTTTCAACAAATTATTTTATTTCTATTTTTCTAAAAGCTATACAAATTAATTGACGAAAATATTTAAAAGCATACCTGTCTTTCATAGTATGCATTTGTAAAACTACAGTATATACTTTGCATTTTAATAAGTGACTGCATTATCCGCCCATATTCCATGTCCATAGCTTATAGTACAAAATTAATGGTTTGCTTAGCAATAGCCAACGGCTGAAATTTTCCAACTTAAGATAGAAACATTGACAAACTATGTTAAAACATACAATGTATGGGTACAATCTCAATATTTCAATAAACAGTGAAAATTGGTAAAGTAATGTGATAACATGCATGAGTTTTGCAATACATTTTAACAAACTATTACATACATTTTGTATTTTACTTTGTGACTACAACATCCATCGGTATTCCATATTCATAGGTTACAGTTGCCGGTTGATGATTTCCGTAATAATAACCAATTACTGGATTTTCCACTACTATTTCCGACGATGTTAAAAAGGGCAATGCCTGGGGCATTAACTGGACGGCCAAAGGCCTGTTATTATAAGGAATTTGCTTATGAACAGTCGATAACCCAGAATAAACTGCTTGACGATCCCAAGTGAATCCCCTACTGTTGTGTTTTCTGGAATCATCGTTGTTTGTCGGGTTATTTGAAGCACCAAAATTGTCATAGTCCATATCTGGTACAGGACTAAAAGTCCTCTTAGGTGTGTGGTCCCTTGTACTCAAACTTGGAGCACCGTCTACGTGAGATGAAGATTTACTGGCGATTCCCGTTTTGGTATTAACATCCACAGAAGTAGTGTCATGAAATGGTTTGCCAGTAGAGTCTGTATCTTGAATTTGCCTTTCTGAAGAAGACATACTTGAGGACGGGTTAAGTTTTCCCTTATGATTGCGTGGGACGGAAACGAATGCCTCCTTTGAATTGTCATTCTCATCCATCAAACTAGACTGTGGTTGTTCATCTGACAGAGGTTCAGGACGCAAAGGCGTTTCTTCAATTTCATTTTCAGGTTCATCTTCTATGTCATCATCAAAAAACTCGTCTTCATAGTCGATGGTAACAGGAATATCTTTAGGCACTGATGGGGTAACAGATGCTGGAACTTTAGTTGTACTTGGAATAACTGGCTTTGGATGAAATGGAATGGGTGTCTTAGAAAGATCTGTCGAGTCGTGTGTTTTGGTATGACCATCAGCATTTGATATATCTGATGTTTTGCCTCGATAAATTCCACCTTTAGTTGAAATCCAGGCTGAATCTGTAGAGCCATGTGTTTTGATATGACCATCAGTTTTTGATGAATCTGATGTCTTGCTTTGAGGAGTTCCACCTTTAGTTGAGGTCCATGCTGGATCTACTGAGTCATGTGTATTGATATGATCATCAGTCCTTGATGTATCTGATATTTTGCCTTGAGGAGTTCCACCTTTAGTTGAGGTCCATGCTGGATCTATTGAGTCATGTGTATTGATATGATCATCAGTCCTTGATGTATCTGATATTTTGCCTTGAGGAGTACCACCTTTAGTTGAGGTCCATGATGGATCTATTGAGCTATGTGTATTGATATGATCATCAGTCTTTGACGTATCTGATATTTTGCCTTGAGGAGTTCCACCTTTAGTTGAGATCCAGGCTGGTGGACTGTAATAGCATGAGCAAAATAACAATCAATTAGTTTTTTTTACTGATACTCACAATTGAACTGATGCTAATAAAATAAAATTGGAGCATTTGATGCGATAGGAAGATAGCCCCTTTATTGCAGTATTATTGATTATTGTTTTAATAGGTCAGAAATTACGTCGTGGTTGCACTAGTCAAAGATTGTAACCCATTATTTACTTCCCTGTCACTAGGGTAATTTTTCTGCAAGAATATTCCTACTTTTTAAAGCAATTTTTAGCATATTTCATACTTGAAATATGAATTTTGTACTTCTTGTTTTGTTGATATTTTCTTCCCATAAACTCACTTTTTGTGATTCAATAAAAAAAAGATATTTCAATAATTTCACAACAGAAAATAATGCTTATCAAAATTGAATTTTTTTTGTACGTTTGTAGAAATATAAATATTTTCTCACCCCGTTTACTAGCTAAAAATT
Organism: Parasteatoda tepidariorum; assembly: GCF_982258835.1. NCBI lineage: Eukaryota > Metazoa > Arthropoda > Arachnida > Araneae > Theridiidae > Parasteatoda > Parasteatoda tepidariorum. The sequence goes on from NC_141755.1 coordinate 31,037,100, forward strand.
CTAAATAACTCCTTTCAGCCCTTAAAGTATGGTAGCAATCTATATTCTTTCTAAATGAAATCTTTCGAATTGATGAGTGTTCAAATATTCAAATATTGAGTCATTTCCTAAATCAATTAGGATTTTTTCGATTTACTTTTTACAAGGTCCGAATTCATGAAAAATAATTAGTATCATAACATATTCAATATGTCCTATAATGCCTTGTATTTGTCCTGCAATATCTTAAATGCACATTAAACTAAAACAGTTAACTGGCAATTCTCTGAAAGAAAACAGAAAATGACAAAAAAATATTCTTCTTGATTCCTACTTCTACCTGCTTCAAAATTATAATTCTAAATTAATATCTTATTTAACATCATTCAAATTTAAATCTTTGACAGGTTAAATACAGAACTACAATAAATAATAAGGGCAAATATTAACAGAAAAATTGCCAAACCACTCTTATTAATTATAATTTGTCCCCATTAAAATTTTTTAATCATGATTCTACGATTTAAAAAAAATTAATTCAATTTCCGAATAAAAAAATTGCAAATGCTTAATGTTTTATAACTTAGTTAAAAAACTTTAGGCATTAAGCTGAGTTTTAAAGTTAAAATAATAGTATACGCAGTATTTAAAGTTTGGCAGGGAAGCTTATTTTCATTAAAATTAAAATTAATTTATATAATACTCTGATTAAACCTGTATTACTGCATGGTAGTGAAGGCTGGCCTTTAAACAAAACTAGTTAAAACAAACCACTAATTTTTAAAAGGAAAGTACTCAGAGCTATTTTTAGAGCTGTTAAAGAAAACGATGATTGTCGGATTCAGTATAACTCTGAATTACACAGAAAATTTTGGCAATATAATTTCAATTATTAAATCCTATGGAGCAAAAGATGACTGGTTCACATCTATAGAAAGGGTGATAGTGACCCAGTTAAGAAGCTCACCTTTGAAAAGTTTAATGGCAACCGGAAAAGGGGAAAGCAAAACACCAAATAGACTGATTCTATAAAAGATCTTAAAACCATGGGCGTAAATAGATGAAAAAACCCAGCATCTGATCAAGTCAGATGGAAACGATTTCTTGGGATAGCCCTGGCCTGTACTAGGCTGTCATGCTAATATTAAGAAAAGAGAAGACTTGATTCTGAAGTAAACATTTTGTGAGATATTGCAGAAGAAAATCCCATGAAAGGGCAAATTAGAAATACAAAAAGAATAAAAAAATTCCGTGTCATCGTAAAAGTTATACGGAGCCGTTACAAAGTCTTATAAACTATATGTAACATGATGACCATAAAAGAATCATCCTACACTATTTTATTCAGAATGTATTATTGCACGGCACGACACATACATTTACAGCTAATATACTACAGGAAGCTCAGAAAATTTACCATGCTTTTAAAGGCATGCATGTAATTTTGATACGATAAATTATCAAACATAGCAATTATTCGTAAATGTGTAACATGTGTGAAATAGACTAAGGACAAAATAATGTGGGATATTCAATGTCATCATCAAAACACTTGTCTGGATAGTCGATGGTAACAGAAATATCTTTTGGTATTGATTGACAAGGTAACAGATGCTGGAACTTTAGTTGTAGGTGGAATAACTGGCTTTGGGTGAGATGGAATGGGCGACTTTGAAAGATGGTGTGTTTTGGTATGACCATCAGCTTTCGATGAATCTGAAGTTTTGTCTTGAGGAGTTCCACTTTAAGCTGAGATCCTGGCCAGATCTGTTAATCCATGTGTTTTGATATGATTTTTGTGTATTGTATTTGTATGTATGTATGTACAAAGCTCTGTAGCAGGTGTGGCTCCGGAGGTAATTTGCGAATCCTTATTGTATAAGTAATTTTGTATTCTTTTTTTTTCTATAACACCTTTTGTCGATAAGTAGTTACTTAAACAAATAAATAATGAATGAAAAATGCAAAATGAATATACAAATACTAACTTTTGAGGTGATGTAGATGAAGATCCTTTATGTGCAGATTTAATACCTGTTTCTCTGTTAGTTGATAAAGGCCTCATGACAAAATTTATCTTTCCACCATTGGGTAATGTCTGAGAAGTATGTGAAGGCACATACTTGATGAAATGAATACTATAAAAAATTCAAATTAGCATGTTATTCAATTATAGTTTGAAATTATATTTTGCAATAACATATACATATTTTTACAATTAATAACCAACATCACATTATGTTTGACAACATACAGCATTGAAAATATAATAACGTCTTGTTAAGTCCAAATATTGCTAACAACCGGCCAACTGGCATGGTTGATAGAGTATTCAATCACCTCTGTTAAGGTGGAGCTTCGATTCCCCATGCTGAAGACTGGGTGTCTGGTCAGATTGCACTTCACTTTCCCCGATCGTGTTTTATTGGTTTTAAGACCACAGTACTGTATTGACCCAGGTTGTTTCAGAGGCAGAAAAATCTAAGTGTCATTGAAGAGCATGATACGGTGATTACTACGACAATCTGCTAACCAGTCCAAATTTTTGCAGCATGCGTAAATTTTGGTAGTGTGCGCATAGGTCTCCATTGTCTTTAACTTATCACTGAACGAATGAATCCAATCGGTTACCAATAACGCATTAGTGTAGCTTAAGTGCAATGTTAGTAAATTAAATCAATCCGAATTTAAGTACTAATCGCAGTATAAACTATCACATTACCATAAAAACGTTTCAAACTGAATAAACTCTATCACAAATATGTGATTTTGTATTACACAAAAAGTCATTTCAGATGATGTACCTCAACCCGAAAAAAAGATGAAAATAGACGAGGATAGAAAAGCGTGGTTCGCCGCATTCGTCTCTGAGTTTTTAATCATTGAAAGTTTCACAACCAGTTACAAATATTGTCAACGGGTTGCGTTGCTAACTGGAAAACTATTTAAGGATGTTTTCTATCTCATATCTGACTATTCTACTTGAAATATCTGTACAAGGATCGGTTAATTCTGTTCTCAGAATGCACCCCATTTAGGTTGCAAGCTCCACCTGTTGATGAACTATTTTACTAGTTTTGAAACTTGATGAAAATCTTGTTTCCTAAGCAGAAAGCAAACCGTACATTCCTTCGTTCTCCCAGGACATTCGTTTGTTTCGAATTACTCTGAACTTCAAAATTAGTTAATCAACAGATGTTACAGATGTACACCTGTTAATGACAGATGAACTTCAACAGTATTTAACAAATACTTTCACATCTGTTTCATTTATTTGCAGCACTAATTACTATATGATACGCTTATTACTTAAAGTGATGTTATGCGTTTTTGATCCTGGTCAAACGAAGTTATCAAAAACTAAGATGATAATCTACATCCGTGTTAATCAACATAGTATGGATACTACATATTTCACGAGTACAGTAAGCCCAAAATAAAAGATATCACCATCTATAACTTTTGTTTTAACTATCAGATTTTAGCGATTTTGAATGTAAAAAAATAATATAATACATTTAGATAATAAATTTAAGATAAATTTAGTTTTAGTAGCACAAATTAATTAGCATGTCAGGTCCTTGGCCATTACGATTGACGTCACTTAACACGACTGACTTAAAACGTTAAAAATCAATCAAGGGAATAAAAGTTGTTCAGATGATATTTCTTTTTTCTTTTTGTTCAGGGAGTAAAATAAATTAAGTATCATCTTAGCAACTTTTGATCTAATGATCGGAATTTTTCGTATTAAGATGTGAACTTAATCACCTGCGAACCAAGACTTAAGAATGCTAATTAATTAGTGCAAGCGATACGAAGTTTCGAAATCACATACAAAAACGTAGGGGAGAGTCGGGTAGCCCCGCCCTCTGTCAATTTCATATGTATAGAATATTTTTTCAAATAAATGGGCCGTCGGACATTAATTGTTATATTAAAAAAAGATTATTTTCAAAGTTTCAAGTATTTATGCAGCTGTTAACATCGTAAACAATAGTTTTGAAAATGTGTTGAATACAGTAGTCATGAAATTAAGAAAAATTGATTGGATGTTTCGATTAAACTTCATTTTAATACAAAAAAATAATTTTTTCTATACATACAGCACTAAAGTATGTAGTCTTAAGTTTAATTTGCACAAAGAAACAAGTCTATATGTGAAAAATTGTTCGAGTAATTACAAATTTACAAAAAAATTAGATTTCGGGTAGCCCCGCTCACATGAATGTCGGGTATCAACGACCAATTTTATTTCGTCGATAAATGTACGGTTGCAAAGATTGTTATTTTATTGCTTCAAATTTGAATGTTATATGCATTTTTAACGACAAGTATTGTTGTTATTAAATGATTGTTATTAAATGATAGAATTCACTAAAAGTATATAAATACGTAATAAATAAAATAATTTTGTGATAAAAATGATAAACGAGGTTTATCTATTGTCAATACATTGGTCATTTTCATTTACACCAGAAAAAACAGTCAAAAAACATAATTTTTGTAACTGGGCGGGGCTACCCGACACATTTTGAAAAGAGCTGAAAAACGTGTTTTTTTAAATTTCTATTTTTTTAAGTTAAACTATTCATTTTTTTTTGGTTTATTCATTTTGCATTATTTAATTAGTTGATAAAACAATAGAAACATGCAAAAATATTGATTATTACTCAATACTATACAGAAATAGTATAAGCAATACTCCTTAAGTGAACGGGGCTACCCGACTCTCCCCTTTATGCTTTCTAAATACACCAGGGCTGGAAATTTATTATGACCGATGTGCCTGAGGCATATAAAAATTCACGTATTTTTACCCTTACATGCGCGATCGGGTATGCAAAGATTTAATTAGAAATACTATTAAATACCAACAAAGCTCCCCCACAAATTTCGACAGAGAATTAAAGGGGGAAAAGAAAATTGATTGTATTTGATAAGTCCTACTTTTCACTGATTTATTTTATAAATAAGAATTTATTAACCGAAAATATATTTTATTCTGTTTTCTTTCCCTAGCCATGTCTTCATTAGAAACGAATTTATCTAAATAATATAATAAATATCGGGTAATAAATAATAATGGGCATGCACTTGCCACCAAATACTTCTGATAATACTACTCCTTTGCTAATAACCATGCTCGGTATTTATTCCATCAGTGATTGTTTTTGCTTTATAGTTCCTTGTAAAAAATACTTAATACTTCTGATTTGCACTTAAACAAAAGTGGTATAGATGCAAAAATGTATGTATTATTTTTTGACGATTTTATACGTATATTAAGAAATAAAGAATAATATGCTATGTGTTAGTAAATTTGGCAGTCGAAAAAATTGTTTGGATAAGTAAACAGTTCATCCGAGAATATAATTGCTAGAGTAACATGTAAAACTTTTGAGATTTTTCTAACCCTAGAATAAGCACACTTTCGTTTAAGATGTACTTGAATTCTTGACCCTCGAAATATGAGTGGTGACTATAATTTGGAAAGTATAGTCCTAAATATTTAGGTCAGAAAAGCGGTTATTTGTTTCACATGTTGCGAATTGAACTATGTCTCTAGAATTATTTGCGCAAATCAAAATAATATTTCTCACAGGAATGCAACTCGTCTATCTAAAGAGAATCCCTTGCAAAAAAAATTTTTAGTTTATTTATTATTTTTTAGTATTTAGTTTAAGATTAGAAAATTTCCTCTCATTTCAAACTATGTTATTCTCGATGACAAAGTGCAAACTGTGAGTAAAATCATTCGATTAGTTACAGAAAGATAAAATTTTAAAGAATTAATGACTTCATGTAACGATAAAAGAACAATGAAAAAACAAAACGTTTTAAATTTTAACTTCTCAAAAACTATTTGACCAATTCAAATTTTGGGCTTTTGTTATTGAGAATGACATAGTTGAAAATATTGGAAAACTTTGAATATCTTACAACTCAAAAATTTTAGATGATTGTCAAATTAAATAATAAAAAGTAATAAATTCTCTCTACGTAACTGTGTTTCATAACTGTTTCATAATTGCTTCGTAAGTTTCCAGTGAAAACTTTTGGCTTTATATAAACACTCATCAATTACTATTTAATTTAAATTTTTTAAAATATGCCATGTCTTTTGACCAGATTACAATTTTTATATTGCTGCCATGCCTTAGGCATGTAAAACTTTCTACTGGTCATGCAAATTTTATCCTATAGTGCTCGGCAATTTTTAAATAGAAATACCGTAAAAATTACTAATTATTGCGATAATTTGCGAAAATCGCTTAAAATTCCAGATTTCCAATGCTTTTAGACTATGATCTACATTAAATAAAATTTCCTTTTATACTAATATATATACTATGTATTAGTATTTATACTATATATTAGTATAAATATATACATTATTTTCTTTTAATTTTTAATTTCTTTAATTATATGAGTTTTAGGAAAGTCTTGAAACTTTATTCGATCGAACTCAATTTTTAATTCCATAGTACATAAACTCAAATTATTTAATAAATATGAAAAAGGCTGAAATCGCTTTAATATTGATTTCAGTATCTAAATAAGTTTTCATGATAAACATAATAAGTTTTCATTATTAACATAATTAGGTGTTAAATTCTTTACATGGTATTGTTTAGTAACTCCTGACAACTGATTTGAAGAAAAACTAAATTAAAATATTTCTGAAATGATATAGGTAAAACTTTTAAATAGGTAAAAGTTTAAAATAAAACTATTGCAGAGAGAGAAGCAAATCTTAAAGTTTTTAATCCTAAAATTTTTTTTACAAATCTTAAAGTTTGTAATTTATATCATTAAATTGCAGAAAAATGCATGACTGTTAAATGATTTATTTTTAAGTTTTGATAAGCCTCATAACTTATTCTACTACACTGGTTCTTTAAGTGACATAAAAAACTAAATTCTAAATGAAAAAAAATTATCTTTTATCGTAATTGAAAAGTTTGAAATTAACATTTTTCCCCAAATTTGCAAATTATTTCTCAGATGTATAATTAACAAATTTAAAAAAAATAATCTAAGCTTGGACAAATAATAATATTTTGTTATTTTATATCATTCATTACTTGTATTACATATTTGTTGAATATGTAACGAAAATGTACTGTATTACTTCAGTTATTATATTGAATAACTTTTCATCAATTTAATAAAACTATTTTTAGTGCCTAACAAACTTCAAAAAGTTGTAAAATGTGAGGGCACTGACAAAGATTAAACCCGTTTTTCGAAGCACGTGTGAAAGTGTCCAAATTCATACAAAAGTTAAGAGCAATTAAAAACAAGAAATTTTACAGGAAGTTCCTGAAATTTAGTTTAAATAAATAAATAAAATTAATTATGTGTAGAATATTTCCTAGAAAAAACGGACAAAAAATTTTTATAAATCATAATGCCCCCGAGCCAAATCAAACTGCAGAGAAAATTTATTTTATTGTCTTATATATCGTATTATTGTATCATATTGTCATAAGATTAAATTTGAGTTGGAGGGTGAAATATTAAAGTACTGACCTACGTAAACTTTAATTATAAAATCCTTTTATCATATCCATATTTACAGATCTAAATTCCTTATGGTGCTCATTTTCTTGCAATTTAATATTGACAATGTGTTTTTTCTACCAATTTGGCTGAAAAAATCTTTCATAATATTGCAAATGATATTGTATTAATGATATTGTATTATGATATTGTGTATTAATAACTGAAATCCATTAAGAGGAAAATCCACTAAATTAAAACTTTTTCAGGGTGTATGCTAAATTTTAATTTCATAGCAGAAGTTTTAGTAATTTGTTAGGTTAGAATGTTAATTGATAGATTAAAATGTTTTAAAAGGGCAATAACTGATCCAACAACAATTGCGTATGACTAATGTCAAGTGTTTCCAACTTCGATCGAGAAATACCCGTATTTTTTTATGTCTCGTAAGACAAAGATTCATAGATATTGAAGTTTTCAACGAATTCCTAAATTTTGAGAAACTTAAATGACATCAAGTAAGCTCAAACTACAAGTAATCATCAGTAAGAAGAAGATCATCGATACGTTTTAATAGCGCTGGGTGTTTAAAAAATGATATTTTTAATTCATACATTTTCCTGCCCAAAACTGATGTTCTTTTTTCTTTCGAAATTTCATTTTAAGCATGTGAATCAAAAGAGGAAAGAAATGTAGGCAATATACAAAATTATTGATATTTATTGAATAGAAAGCTATGTATAATAACAATAACAAGATAATATCTTTCCCCTAAAGGATGTCATGTCAAAGGAACTTGTTTAAAGCCAAGCATCGGATGACCTGAAAAATAAATCACTTCTTTTAGAAACTTCGAAAAATATACTTCCACTCCAACTATTTTATATGTTTTAAAATCTTTTTACATCAAAATATCATTTTTTAACCACGTTTTTCCTTTGTTTCTTCTCTGCATGTTGAAGAAGAATGTATGTTCTAAAGTTATGTTTTGAAGTTATGTTCTGAAGTTTTTTTGCGGAAGAATGCATGTTCTGAAGTTTTCAGATAAGATTATTAGGAATTTCAACAACGTGTGATTCTAAGTGTATCCTAAGTGTTAGAAATAAATTAAACTAAATAGAATCTATCACTTAATAATTAGAAAAAGTGCCGGTCAATTTGTTGTAATTTGGAGTGCTTAATTAAGATTGTCTCAACCATTATGAGTTTAAAGCCTGTTAAATCCTTACGACAGTTAAGAATGGATTAAATGAGATATATTTTATTATTATACAGTTAGTATTATAATTTCCATAATTTTTAACCGTTATGACGCACTGAAATAAAATTATCTCTACCATTATGAGCTTTACGATGAAGTTATCTACCTTAGGAATGAATTTAAATGTGATAAAATCAATTGCAAAGTAATAATCAAAAATGCCATCAAGTTTTTTGCATTTTGATGAGCCAGATAAGTTCAGATCACCTGAAGTAATAATGAAACTAATAGAATAGTATCTGTCATAATTTTTCTCTATCATAAGAAATTGAAACAGTTGTTATGAACAACTAATCCATGCATTATCCTTATCGCATTCTGTGTTAGTACAAGAGTTTGTTAGGGAAAATAGGTAAGTTATTTAATTTGACTATATTTACAGAAGTTCTGTTAATTACTATTTCACTCAATGCCTAATTGCTATCACAAACTCTAAATTACGTTGAAACAACGATGTTTATCCCCATATAGATCGAAAAATCAAGTCATATCTCTTATTCTTTTGTGTTAATTTTTAAAAAAATTATAGTAAATGCAGCTGTTTACCATTTTACTTTGTTTTTAATAATATTACTGTAGCAGTTATTTCAAATATTTCAATGTATTTGAAATAAATATTACTACATTTCAAAAGAATCTTATAAAATAAATTCCAAAAATGGAAGACTGGTATTAAATTTAAATTTTATGTTAAACCCTGGTGAAATTTCAGTCCTTCTGAGAAATAATAGTTAGAGTATAGAGAATAATTTGTATCCTTTACAAAAATCAATATTTAAGACCGAAATAAAGTCTAAATTCTGACGTTTTAATTTTTGTCCCTTAAAAAAAAACAATATTGCGAGTTGTACAAAATAATTCAATTTTTAACAATAAAAAGGAAATTGTAAAACTTACACGTTTTTATATCCAGTTCTTTTTCTTAAAAGTAATATCATCATTTATTTCTTGTAGATGTAAGATCCGGAGGAGTAAGAGTATGGGCTGAGAAGGGATGGGGAGGAATAAGAGTAGGATGGGTAGTGTTCTGAAGAATAGCTGTAGACTGGTGCAACACCGGAAGAGTAGCTGTAGCTTGGGACAGCACTTGAGTAGTATTTGGCGGCTGTGGCAACTGGTGCTGCGTAGCTGACTGCTGCTGCTGGGGCTGCATAGCTGACTGCTGCTGCTGGGGCTGCATAGCTGACTGCTGCTGCTGGGGCTGCATAGCTGACTGCTGCTGCTGGGGCTGCATAGCTGACTGCTGCTGCTGGGGCAGCGTAGCTGATGGCTGGGGCAGCATAAGTGATTGGCTTAGCGACAACAGCTGGAGCTGCTGCATAGTATTTTTCAACGCGTGGAGCAACATAGGTGGTGGCTACTGGTTTGGACACGTAGGAGATTGCTGGCTTAGGAGCAGCAACGTAGGTGACTGGTTTGGGAGCTACGTAGGTGACTGGTTTGGGAGCTACATAGGTGACAGCTGGTTTGGGAGCTACATAGGTGACAGCGGGTTTAGATACGTATGAGACTGCTGGGGCAGCAACAGTGTGTACTGCTGGCTTAACGTAAGAAACTGCTGGTGCAGCAGCGTATGTTAAAGCGGGCTTTGAATGAACGTAGGAATAACTATAAAAAGGGGAAATAAAAAGTTTTAATGTGAATAGTGAAAATACTTATTTTAGTACACAAGAGCAAGATAAAATAAGTCCGTTGTGCGCATTATATGAATCAGAAAACACATTCAATTTAAATTTCACAAAAATAGTTAAATGGTATCTATCACTCACCGGAGATAAGACTCGATTCACAAGTGAAGGATTAATATTAGCATCAGATATAATGTAAAGTAACAAGGAGCTTTTGCTACGCATGTACGTATTTGTGTCAACTTATGTTCTCGGTTTTTTTAAAAAAATGTATCCAGAGAAAGACCCAATTCGAAAAGAAAAGTTCAGTTTTTCCATATTTTACTTCATTTTAGTGCTTCAAAGGTACTTCTGAGCAAGCGAAACATTAAAACATTCTTATATTCAATAACACACAAACTCAAATTTAAAAAAATCTTCATATTTGATTTATGATCATGATTAGGAAAGAAAGTTAGTAAAAAATAAATTAAGAACTGTTACTAACAGTTATTATTTTGAGTTTCAAATACTATTTACTGCACTTTTACTTATTGCAATGCGTTTTGGAACAATAATTATTCCCAAATTTGCGAGAAATTATTTATATAAATGGAATTTCAGGTATCTTGAATAAAAGCCTGAATTATCATAAGTTTTCTACAATTAAATTAAAACTATGAAAATTTTACGCATACACAACTGTTTTATCAACAAAAAAATAAAGTGCATTACTTATTTTACTTCTTATATTTTACATTCGAAATTCGACCGGTTAATTTAGTTACATTTGATTAAAATATTACTAGTACATGCTCCTTTCAACAATATATTTTCAATTATCGTTTATAGACAAACACAAAATTGTAAAAAGGAATGATTGCTTTTTGAATTCTGATAAATTAAAGCGAAAATTTAAGATTAATATTTTATTTTATTTCATAACAATTTTTTAACAACTGACAAATGTCAAATCTTAATTTAAAACATCAATTCAAAATATTAATTTAAAATATTTATTATAAGTTAAAATATGTTTTTGCGAAGCATTATTAAAAAATTTAATTGATGATGAAAATTTGACTTTGAAATTAGTCATTAAAAGTTAACTTTAGTTTAAAATTTAACTTTGCTTTCTAAACGAAGAGAAAATAGAGAGACTCAACACTTCCACGTAGTACAGTTCACGTGGGCTGGGATAGCCTGGTTGGTAGGACGACGTTGGGCTCAAGTTCGCAAGATCGTGAGTTTAAATCCCGCCTGCCGAAGAATCCTAATGTATCAAATGGTGACTGATGCACGTAAAATCTGGCTGAGTCACAAAGTCCTCCAGGTTTCCATAACAAATCAATATCTCTAGAGATACTGAATTGGAGATTGATCGTTCTCTGGTTCAGGTCAAAGTTACGATCTTTGAATGAATGAACGGAGTATGAAGAATTGTACCTGTAAAATGGGCTGTGACGTGTGTGTGGCTGAAGTAATATGTTTGGCCATAGATGGCGCCACTGAAAAAAACAGAAATGCACCCTCTGCCGCAAAATCGCTATGGATTCCCGTAGCAAGCTTGCTGGCATTGGCAAGTTGCATTAGTAACAACAACAACAGTTCACGTACGCGTGTTTTTCACAGCATAGTTGCTATAGAACAACCTTGATTTTCTACAGACTTCACATAAAACTTACGTACTTAAAGGGGTGAAATGCTTCTTGAAAGTGCTGTAATTTGATTAAGAAATCGACTGACGATAAATTGCTACTAAAAAGCATCAATATCAATACAATTTATAATTTTTTTCTTGAAAAAGCATTTTACTTGTTGCTAAAACCTGGGCAAGTAACGCAACATAACTATTTTATTTATGTTTGTTATACCCCTAATAACAGTTAAGCCGATGCACTATCTTCATGAATTCGAATTTTTCTACGAGCTCAACGTAGTTACACAATCATTATTATTGTTTATTGTACAGTAAAATTTGCAAGCATAAGGTGCAAAGCAATTATGCATAACGTTATGCTGTTTAAAGTTAAATTGAATTTTATATATTACTAAAAAAATAGCTAAACAAAATTAAATAAATTCTTGTACAATTAAACCTATAATTAAACAGCAGGAAAATAAATTTTTATTTATTTATTTTTTTGTGTTTTTTTTTTTTTTCAATTCATCTTTTTAGTTTATATTTTGAGATGCTTTAAAAAGAAGTCTCAATAGCTTACATGTGCGCTTCTTTGAAAATAAGAAAAAATAGGTGAAAAAAATCTGTAATGCCGCTGCCGGGCCAAAGGTTTTCTACTATCAGAGGTATAATATGAAACGGAAAAGATAATTTGGCGATGCATTGTGCACTATATTTAATTACGTAACTAAATAATGCAAAATATAGCTATATAACTAGAGATTGTCATCTTAATGAAGAAGTTACCTTGGGGCAGCATAGTGAGAACCTCCATGTCCTCCAAGGAGATATGAGACTCCGCTTCCTAAACCACCATAGCCATAAGATCCGCCGTAACCATGAGATCCACCATAAGATCCACCATAGTTGTCCAAAGCATAGGATTGGGGATACGAGTAATCGTATGAATAAGTGGCGGAGGCAGCTGCCACCAAAAGACTGAGGATCTAAAATTTAGAAAATTCTATTCGGTTACATATAATACGTTTTATAATCATACGTTTTCTAACTATAGAATATTTAACTGGCCCACTCTATGTGCTATACGATAAATAGGTTTTAAAGAAAAGTAGCGACAAAATGGCATAACATATAAGTAAAAAAGATACTACTTTATATACAGGGTTATTCATAATTCCCTCCGCCTGTAAATGCCATTTTTCTTTGCTACAACTGGCTTCAGTGGTACATGTTACTGCCATCTACCGGCAACTGCTTAAATTAAAACTTGAATACTTTCGGAATAATTTCATATATTCTTTTTTGCCATATTCGTCTTCGTTTTTTTACTATAACGCTTCAAAACCCCGGAAGGAATTATGAATAGCCCTGCATATATTTGTATATATATGCCTGTCTGTGTGTCCTTATAGATTCCGAAATCATCCTACCGAATGCAATGAGATTTGACTCGATAGTTCGAAATGAGAAGAAGATCACTGTTGACATTAAAACTTTCTACGACGAACCGCTCGAGCGGGATGAGCAAAAAACGGCAAGGAATTTTTGTATTGGTTAAGCGTTAGCCATTGTTTTAGCCAATAAATTGATCTACGTATTTTAATTTTTCTTACTTTGTTTTGCTTTAAATTCTTTTTTGTGTTTCATATCTTTTTTATTTAAAAATTTATTTATATCTTTTATATATTTTTGATATTTACTTCATCATAAAAGTTGTTTTCATATTCTATAATTTGTATTTATAATTTGTATTTATAATTTATAATTTTTCTGAAATATTTATTTATTGACAACGAGAAAACATAAAGGAATATGAAGTTAATCAATACAATCTACCAAAACTTAACAGGTAGAGGAATAAAGAACGTGGCATATTATTTGCTCTTTACAAATTGACATTAGAAATATCCTTATAGATAAAAAGCGCTTTTTTCTCTTGTCTTATGAAAATCTACGAAAACATTAACATATTTTGAGTGCTGAATTACAGCAAGCAACTTTTTCCAACTTTAACTGTAGTTACCAATTAGTTTAGGCAGAAATGCGTTCACACTTGACATTAGAAGTGCATTTATAATTTAATAAGTTTTAAATGTTAAAGACGCATTCAAACCGTTGTATTAAACCCATTTAAATTGAAAAGTTTGCTAGGAACAACATACTTTATTCAAAAATTAAAGCTTTAAATTAAAAAATCATTATTAAGGAATTCTACCGTTTTTAGAACATTTTTTCTATTAAAATGAAAAAAAAGAAAGTGAAAGAAATAACCTAAGAACGGCGGTTAAGATGGAAAAATCTTAACCGCTTAGTGCCCTACGTTCTTTTTAAGGGATAGTTCAATAAGGGTATATAAATTTAAACATTCTTTTGTAACAAAAAAAATAGTAGTAATAATCGATGGCAATATTTTTAAAGCGTTAGGTTGTTAATATAGTTCCTTCTTATTAAAATTATCCCGCCTGATTCGAAAGTGGTTTTTTAGCCTAACCTTGATTTTAGCAATATCCTGGCAAAAGGAGTACAGTTAATTTATTAATTTGTATTCTGTAAATATTTTAGCATATAAAATAGTGAAATTATTTTTTCATGGAATCTTAGGAAATTTCATTATTTGATAATTTTTTAACGCAATGCATTATGTTTCAAAATTTTACGAACTTTTCGTCATTTAAATTGGAGAAAAAATATTTAAATGTTAGTTTTAGTTAATATTTCTTTGATCTTATTATCGAAAATTATATTAATATACAAAATATTATTTAAAAAGTGGGAATTGGTGAGAAAATATAGTATAAAAGTGGGAAAATATTACCTTTATGATGCGAAACATTTGTTTCTGTTTTTCATGTGCTTTTAATCGAAAATTTACGCGCACTGTTAGTGATGTTCAATCTTTAAATACAAACTTTTTAAGTCACAATTCTTTAACACTGCATTTAAGCTTTAAATTGTATATGTTCGTATTATATATATAAAAAAAATTCTGTTTATTATTATACAATTATTTGTTCCAACATCTTTTAATTTTAAATTCATTTGCTTATACATCCAATAGTTTCCGGTTATAATTATTATTTTTATTTTCAATTAGTCTTCAGATTTTCTACCGATATAAATTTATTTTTTGAAAATAATAAATATTTTATATAGTACATTTTTTAGTTTAACAAATTTTGAAAGCAAAACGTTTCTAGCATTATTTGTTAAAATTGTTCTACATTGGCTTAATTTATAAATATCTACACTGTCATTAAAGTATGACATAAAATAAAGAAATATACATTTCTGATATATAACCTTATAACGAAAGTTTCCAAAAAATTTGTTTAAACGTTAAAAATATTATTTTGAAAATTTAAGAATACTCTAATCTAAGGCATGCACCTCCGTCAAATGGCTTAAGAAAGAAAATCATTCAATGATTGAAACTTGTGAATTATTTTAAGAGTGTACAACGTTATTAGAATTTTCACATTTCATTTACTTTTGGTAGCAAATTGCAATGTTAATTTGCTTATAATTGAAAAATTAAATTCGTTATATAGTAAAACCTAATTTCTCATTTTTTGCATCAGATAGTACATACCAATAAAATAATTTAAATTAAGTTCAATTATATATTTTAAACTTTTACTAAGCAATTACGTTAATTTTATAATTTTCTTTGATTCATGTTAAAGATTTAACGAAAATCATCTTACCAAAAGTTGCATGGTTAAGGATAAGGAAGGAGAATGTCCAAACTAGCCACAAAGTACAGGTGGATAGTGACAATTAACGAAAAGCCCCGACATTTTATACTTCTCATCCTTTGCATTACGACCTTGAGGAAAATGGCTTAGATATCTTAAAACAGCCCATTCTCTATTTTGGGCATGTCCCTATGACATCCTCCCCTTCCCTCATTAAATCAGTGGTGAATCTGCAATAAAATAATGACAAAATGATTAAAAATTCCCAAAAAAAATTTATACTAAAGTAAATGCATATATCCCATGACCAGAGGCTATATGACATTCAGATTTGAGACAAGATTGTTCACTTTAAAATTAATTCATTTCATTGAGAACGGGTCTTTCCAAAGAAAAATCGGTTATTTTATTTTTATTATGCTTTATGCAATTTGTGACAATCTACGTAACATTCTCGAAAAAGATAAAGAATAGAACAGTTTTTAAAGCGGTCTAGATTGTAAAGTTGACCTTGGCGAGTAGATTTTATTCTGTCTGCTGACTTATGGCCTCTGGTGATCCGCCTCCCTGTAGATGATTGTGTGAAGAAAATATTAACGAGCCCTCACAAAATGGCAAAAAAAGAACTAGTGTTAAGATCCCGATTTCAGACATAAATCATAAAAGACATTTCAGAAAAAAAAATTTTTGATTATTTATCGTACTATAGAGGATTAATTGACCATCAATACGTTTAAGTTGTCAACAATTAAAACTTTTACTGAGAGAGAACAACGTTAAGTGTTTTTAAACTTAAGCCTATTACTTTCTGATAATACTTATTCTCAAGTTCGAATAATTCCATCCATCTTTAGTTGTATTTTACCTCACACAACTAAAACTTGTAATTCATTTTAAAAAGTTAAATAATTACAGAAAACAGATTGTATTAAAAGAAAATTGTGTTGAAAAAATTGAAAGAAAAATACATGATTTATTTTCTTTTTTTGGAAAGAAAATTGCAAATGGAGTTAAAAATGAGTTTGTCATACTTCTTGAAGCTTTTGTAAAAACCAAAGAAAAATATAGGTTTTTAAATGCTAAAAATATTTCCCGTTTATAAGACCCCAATAAATACGACTTTTAAATACATTCTTTCAAGCGATTCCTTCCTAAATTTCGAATTTTCTTCTAAAACCCAATGAATAAAAGAAAATTTGTCTGATTTTGAAAAGAAATATAAATTTAAACGAAATTTTTCCCCTTATATAAAAATGTTGTAGAAAGCAAAAACTATAAAAATAACAAGTTTTTAAATTAAGAAATTACATTCTATTTGACATTCTAATTAGCTTCAGATCGACAAAATTTTCACTACCATTGTTAAGATCTGGCCCTAAATTGTAAGAATTTAAATTTAGTTATTGAACTTAAAAGGCTTGTTTATATCAAAAATCAACATTTTCTATCATATCAAAAATTAACATTTCAAAGAAAGATGTGAATTAAAAGCATAATAATTTGATTAAAAGTTTTAAGAAAAAAAAATGCTTTGACTATTACTATATATACATATATATATATATATATATATATATATATATATATATATATATATATATATATATATATATATATATATATATATATATATATATATATATATATATATATATATATATCCCTTTTATTTTTATGATATATCTAATTCTATTTTTTTAAAAATAATCATACTAACTGCATCTGCCGCGGAGTTTAAGCCTAAAATCACTAAAGGAATTTAAATTACAATATCTTCAAGTTTCAAACGCATTTGTTGGAATTTTGAATTATTAAATTGATTAAAAATACGGCAGTGTCCGTAAAATTTCAACTTAATATTCAATGCTCAAAAAATTATCGAAATAAGCCATTAAATTTTAATTATTGTCTTTTTAAGTTTGCAAAAGAGAAACGCACCCCTGCCTTAAATTCGCTTGGGTTCCCAAGCAGACTTGCTGGCATTGGCAAGTAGCAATAGAAAAAGCAACAAGTCGACAAAAGAAATTTAAAACTATAACGAATTGATTAATTTTTAATATATTCCAAATTGCGATTCCATAGTTGATTCTTTAAAACTGAGGTACAATTAAAAATTAAATTAATTTACAGATCCATGTGTCCAAATATGACTCATTTACGTCTTTTAGAATCTAAAAATTTTTCCACATCCGTTAAGTATTACTGCACTTTTGACGTTTTGTATAGTTAATTCATGACAATTTCATTTTATTTGCGGGTTAATATTCTAAAAACGTACTGAAGCTTATATATGAGCATATTATAACAAAACAGAGCTCAGAGCAGATTTTCTTAAAAAATGTCTCGAGCTATAGTTAGATATCTTGATCGAGTTAAGCACGATCTTCGATATCCTTTTTTTTCCCTTCTGGTTATTTTTAAAGTGATAGTAAGTTTGCTTGTTTTTCCCCTTTAAGAATTTGGGTTGTAAGTTTTGAAATAGATTTTTAGAACTCACGTCGTATTTTCTGTCAGTTGTGACACTACAATCCACAACAATGTGAACAATGTACCATAAGTGTAAAAAAGAAGCCATGAAGTGTAAAAGCATCAAATGCAATTGAAAAAGTGTATCGATAGAAACGAGAAGCAATATAATCAAACTATGCATGTAAAAAAGTATTACATTCTTTTTCATAAAAATATTACTTGCTCACCGACTATCAAAAATCATGTCTAATAACTGCCACGGCAAAGAAAAATATCCTGGTAAAATTGCCGTACTCTGTTGTAATAAATATTCTGAGAAAAAAGCATATTTCTGGTAATAATAACCAAAATGTAAAAACACCCATTTTTTGATTCCTCCGTCCCTATGCTAACGGTTTACCGGAAATTCTGGTTTTCAAAATTATAGCTCTTATTACTACACATTTATTAAAAATTGCAAAACTGAAAAGTAAGTTTAACAGAAGAAATGATTTTTATACCGTGCTGTAAGGTATCATGGTCAAGTCACCGAGTTTTTTTTATCATATATTATGTAACCATATTATGTTGTTAACTTTACCAAAATCATTACCAAAGCGCCAAGTTAAAAATTTCCAAGCTTTTTTGTATTTCCATAGAGCCAGAAACACAGTAAAGTTTACCATGTCCTGGTAATTTTGACAATATTTTTTTTCTCGAAGTAGTTATTACTATGCATGGAGTTGATAAAGATAACTTTTGCATGCTTAAATGCTTTTTTGTAAACTTTTTTTTCAAACAGAAAGGAATAAAGCTAATTATTAAATAAAAACTATAAAAAATTATGTTTAATAACTGCCACAGAAGGGGAAAATATCCTAGCAAAATTACCATACTATTTGGTAGTAAATTTTCTAGTAAAAAAAATATTTCGAGTAATAAAAACCAAAATGTACGATGCAAATGTAATTTGAAACACTCGTTTGGTAATTTTTTCCCTCATTCAGTTTACCGGAAATTCTGGCTTTCAAAATTATAGCTTTTATTATCACACGTTTAGTAAAAATGCAAAAAACTTAAAAGTAAATGTAACCGAATAAATGGTTTTTATACCGTGATGTAAGATATAGTAAAATTTACCGAATTTTTTATAATTTTATCGCATATTATAAAGCTATATTTTATTGTTAATTTTACCAAAATCATTACCACAGCGCCAAGGTAAAAATTACCGAGCTTTTTTTGAATTTCCATAGAGCCAGAAACACAGTAAATTTCACCATGTCCAGTAGTTTTAACCATGCTTTTTTTTCTCGATGGAGTTATTACTATGCATAGAGTTGATAAACATAACTTTTGTATGCTTAAATGCTTTTTTTTAAACTTTTTTTGCAAACAGAAAAAAATAAAGCTAATAATTAAATAAAGACTATAAAAAATTATGTTAAATAACTGCCACAGAGGGGGAAAATATCCTAGCAAAATTACCATACTATTTGGTAGTAAATTTTCTAGTAAAAAAAATATTTCGAGTAATAAAAACCAAAATGTACGATGCAAATGTAATTTGAAACACTCGTTTGGTAATTTTTTCCCTCATTCAAATTACCGGAAATTCTGGTTTTCAAAATTATAGCTTTTATTATCACACGTTTAGTAAAAATTCAAAAAACTTAAAAGTAAATGTAACAGAATAAATGGTTTTTATACCGTGATGTAAGATATAGTAAAATTTACCGAATTTTTTATAATTTTATCGCATATTATAAAGCTATATTTTATTGTTAATTTTACCAAAATCATTACCACAGCGCCGAGGTAAAAATTACCGAGCTTTTTTGGAATTTCCATAGAGCCAGAAACACAGTAAATTTTACCATGTCCTAGTGGTTTTGACCATGTCTTTAAAAAATTATTTAAATATTCCTTTATTTGGAGAGCATGGGTATATTGGTAAATCACACTTTTTCTAAAGGTGACAGTTTTATATCAAACAGTTCCTTAGTATTAGTTTCAGATAGCTACTTTTCAAGTAGCTGCTATTTTCACTTGCACAATACAAACAAAAATGGCAGTGTTTTTCTCTTTTTTTTTATCAAAAACGTTACAATTCCCTAACACTTTGAATCTGTAGCTTATTACCTTAAATCCTTCACTTACTGGAGTATTTAAATTAGACTTAATATGAACTTCATTGGACTGATATTTTGAAAAATCAAACATTTTTTGTTTAAATTTCGACCAAATTAATTTACTTTTCATAGTTAATTTTTATTTACATCTTAAGTTTTGATTTCGATATTAAATTTAAACTAAAAATCACATTGTGTAAAACCAAGTAGAAAATATTGTTCGTGTTCTGGAAATAAAATATTAAGGAGATTTTTTAAATTTCTGCAAAAAATTCCTATTAATGAAATATTTATTTAATTAAATAGTATATGTATTAATAAAGAAACTTAACACTAATTCTACCAAAATTAATAAATATTTTGTACTTATAATTTAAATAACCTCTCCCATAATGCTCTCCCTTCTTTATTGGACAGCCGATTAATTCAAAAATAATTTCAACTAGAAGTTTCTAACTTCTTGGGTAAAATGTCATTCGACTTTCATTCGAATTGTGCTTAAAAAAAATTATGCTTAGAGCATTCTGTTTTGCTAATTTTTCTCAACAATGAAGCAAAATGTATTAAATAATTAATCGAACATAAAACGGACTAAATGTTTTCAAACATTAATTTTCCGGACAAAATGAAAATAAAGAAAGAGTTATTTTTTATAAAGTGTATTGAATTTTTTAATTTTTGTAGTAGATTTACTGTTTCTTAAACTGATCAAATTCAAAGCTAATAACAGCCATTTTTCAATGGTGATTACTTTAAAGTAAAGCACTTCCACAAAACTCAATCTGTCGGCAAATAGGCTCACGAAGGCTACGAAGCAAAAGACGTGATAATGGCAATTGGGACAGCATTGCGCACTAGCCGTCTTTACTTATCAGACTAGCCAGTCCCCATCAATCTGAAGCTGAGAAGGCACCAAGACACGATTGGGGACCGAATTCGGAACCCACAAAATATTACCTTTAAGGAATTCATTACATTTTCTCTTTTTAAACCTCTTCTATTATTCCTAATAAGGTAAATAAAGTTTTACATGTAGTCGATAATTTTATGTTTTAAATTCATAATATCTGATATGATCGATAAATACATAAATTTACCAATATAAATCTTTGTTTTAACAGCAAAAAATAATAAAAGATCATTTGGAAGGAATAAAATTGACTTATTAATTATTCAAATCTGTCCACTTTTACAAATAAATCACCTTACTGTAAAATTGTGAAATTCGAAATATTTTAACTTTTTTTCTCTTTGATCGGGAAAATATGGATTGTAAGAAAATATCTAGTCCACTCTTAAGTTTAAATTATTTTTATTGCTTCAAATATCAGTTTCTTTTATGTTTTTCACAGATTTAACTGGCAAACCAGAATATTCTAAAATATCAAAAACAAAAGCCTCTAAACAATATTCAAATTTGTTTTTCCCTAATTCGAACTTTTTTTCAGAATGCAATTTACGCAATTTTCGATATCTTAAATTTTACTAATCTTTATTTTGAACTTTATTTTGTAATTAAAAGAAAGAAAAAAAACGTAATAATTTGTAAAGTCATTCGAAACATTTTACAGCAGAAAGTATCCCTATATAAGAGTAGTTACCAACTGGCTATCCGTGGGCCGCATCCGACCCGTGAAGCCTTTTTTGTGACTCTCGAACTATAATATATTAGTTGTCATTTTCTTGTCGTAAAAAATCTATGTGGGTTTGAAATACTTTTCTTTATTTAAAAAAAAAAACTAATTTCTTCGTTTCTGTGAAATTTAACATACCAACGGTGCAAAAAAATAATTTTCTCAAGTCTTGCAACCAAGAAAATATTTATTCAGATACAAAAATAGTCATGCGTGCTGCTCTTTTATATTTCGTTTTTTTTTTTTTGCGATTATAATTTAGCATGTGTGTATCAGAAATTTTTTCGAAGAAATTCTCCGATTTAACTTTTTGAAATCACTCATTTTGGACGAAATTATTTACATTTGTAAATTTTGTAACCAGAATTTTTTAATATGCAATTATTTTTAAAAATCTACTTCTTATTTCAATTTATAATTCAATACTTTTGTTTTGTACAACTTGATAAAAATCTGACGGAGATATTTATTGTTCCTTCAAACATAAAAGAGCCCTATATAAAATTTTGATAAAGTTGCTGTCCGCCATTTGACTAGTGTTTTTAATTGCGGCACCCGGCCTCATGTAAGCTCTAACCCCTGCTATACATATAACACAAAAACATAGTGCCTATCACAGTGATCGGAGCATCACATGGTAAGATCCAGTTTCCCCACATTATTATCCATATTTTTTTATTGTAATCAGCACAGAATTAATAAAAATTGTAAATCGTTTTCCTACAAAATATTTCTGTATCCCTAATGTAAAGTAATTTAATATTTATTTATTTTATTCCACGCTGCCATTATTATAACGTTTTTTATTTTGATTATTTTCTGAACTAAAAACATTTTTTATTATAGCGTTATTCAATAAATCAACGTTATAAAAAAACTACCTTATATTGCTACATTACTTATGCTAAATTACTTATAAACCTACGTTACCTTATAATGCTATACTTTAAGATAAACTCGTTTAAATCGGTGTTTTATTTTATTGAACATTTTATAAATATTATTTTTTTGTGCAAATTACATTAATTTACTATTATAAAATACAATTAAAGGAATTCATAAGAAAGATTAAGAATTTAACGGTCAGTTTCATGCGCAATGTGATGCACACACAAACTGTATTTAATAGATAAGCCTGTTTGGTAAGCAGAAATATTAAATTACGGTTATGAGCTCATCAAATCAGAGTAGGGCAAAATTTACTCGATTACATTTTTTGATTACAGTAATTACTTGTAATAATTTATTACAAGATAACATAATTTTGAATACAGCTGTAATCGTGATTACAACAATCAATTACAGCAATCAAGTACTTGTAATCGTGATTACAACTTTTTGTAATTTTGATTACAGCTGTAATCATGGTTACAATAATTGATTGCAGTAATCAATGAATTGAAATCTTGATTACAATTCACCAAAATTTCTTTTACAGCTGTAGTCGTGATTCTACGTAATTGCCAATCCAAGTAATCACAACTAAACTAATTACGGGTAATTATGATTGCAAGCAATTAAAATATACGATAACATGTAATCACGATTACACGTAATCGTGACTACGTTTAATCAAGCTATACAATTACAAGTAATTACGATTGCATACTGCATGTGCATATACGTACATTTCAGCATGTAAGTACATGCATTGTATGAATGTACGATAATAGAATGTATATACATTGAACATATTTACGTACAAAATGTAAGAATGTTGTTTATAGGTACACTATATGTACAAAACTGCGTAAATAAAATGCATGTATGTATGCTCATATGTACATAGATATATGGTTTGTACAAGCAACATATGTACAAATGTATGTACATGCATATTCATATGCTTTGTTAATACATATGCACACGTAGTGTATGGATGTACAGAAAATGTACGTATGTACATACAACGTATATATGTACGTATACATAAACACATGCGTACTTTTAAACATATGTATTTATAATGTATATATGCACATAAATTGTGCTTGCATTAAAAAACTTCATAACAGTAAAGTTATTAAAGTTTGTTTTAAAATGTGTTTTAAAACATATAAAACTCAATCTCTTATTCTCTTGGAAAGAATGCGATAATCTCATTTTAAATTCATAACTATTATTTCCACATTTAAAATTAACCGCTTTTTTGTACCATATAAAATTTTTATAAACTAAGAATTAAGCTTTAAGAAATTATTTTTTATTCAAACATTTTTGAAATGATATAGAACAATTAAAGCTGACAACTAAATTTAAATATCATTTTATTTTGTCATTTAACTTGCTTGAGTCGTTATCAGTGGTTTTTACACTAAACTTACATGCATTTTATTTATTGCATTGCATATATATTTAGACATAAATATATATCGTACATATGTAGATACATCCATTGAACATTCATATATTGTATATATGTACGAGATATCCATGTATATTTAGTGTATTTCCCATGTATATGTGCATACAATAAATGTACATATGAATTAATGTAATGCATGTAAGTATGTATAAAATATATACATACATTCGTACATTGTACATGCATATATAGTACATATTGATGTGCATACATGGCGCATATGTTTATCGTACTTGTGTGGATACATTCATCGTTCATAAACATATTGCATATATTGTATACATTGGGATACTATGTCTGTACATAAGTCAAATTTGTATTAAAGATTTTTGCCCAATATACGTATGCACATATTTACAACATATGTACGATATATGAATGTGCATCTGTATACTATATGTATATACATGTGTTCAATATATACATGCTAAATACATATATGCACATCTGTACATTATATGCATGTCGAATGTACTTATGTACATCTGCATAATATATGCATATCGAATGTATGTATGTGTATATGTAAAATATATGCATGTGGAATGTATTTGTGTATAACATATATGTGAAATATACGTTCTCCTGATGCACGTATAATCATAAAAAAATTTATTATGCATATTTTGATACACTCATTGATCATGCATATATCGTGTATGTGCACATGCATACTTTAAGCTTAGCATACAATGTGAATATACACATATATTGTACACGTATGCATGAAATGTAAATATATTGTACATACATGCGTGAGAGATGCATTGTGCAAACAATGATGCTCGTACAGACAACAAGCACTTGTATATATATACATACACATATACGGATATACACTTTACATACAGAAGTATTTGCACAAAATACATACATAATTATATATATATATATATATATATATATATATATATATATATATATATATATATATATATATATATATATATATATATATATATATATATATATATATATATATATATATATATATATATATATATATATATATATATATATATATATATACGTACATATATTTTATGCATACTATATAAGTGTATGTATATGTGTGTGTAACTAAATTGTCTGTACATATGCATTAGATAAATACATATGTACACACATTTTAGTTATATTCATTCGTACATACGTTGCATGTAAATACATACAAAATGTATCATTATGCGATACATTATGCTATCTACTGTAAAATATAATCATACATTGGTATACAATAGTCTTCTAATAGTCTTGGTATACAATAGTCTTGCATATTTTGATTAATTGTAATCATATTTGCATGTAATCGTATACTTTGATTACTTGTAATCACGATTACAAGTAATTGATTACAGTAATTGGTTATGTAATCACGATTACAGTTATAATCAAAATTGTGAATGTTTGTAATCATGATTACGAGTAATTGATTACTGTAATTGAGTACCGTAATCACGATTACAATTGTAATCAAAATTTGTAATCATGATTACAAGCAATTGAAAAAGCAATCGATTATACTCATGCTCTACTCTGATCTAATCAAAGATTATGAATACTTGCTTGTTATCGCAATTGCCTGTAATCGTGATTACAAGTAATTGATCACATGGCAGTAATTATCTGTAATCAATTACAATTGTATTAGATTGCTGTAATCGTCACCCAACTCAGCATCAAATATACCTCGAATTTTTAACATCATTTTAAAAAATAAGTACTAAGCAGAATTACTAAGCAGAATGTTCACTAACAGATTTTAATAGAATCATAAGAGAAATGTTTGGAAGTGGGAGCATAGACATAAGCAAACATAATTCTTTTTAATGCATATAATTTAAGTGACTAATTTCATATAAAAAAAACTATTTTATACCGAGAACCAATAATTAATGCCAAGCATTCATCAGGGTTGGGCTTAGCGCCCTAGTGTGAAAGAGAATGTCCTTTTTTTATCAAGTTGGTGATTTGTCCCTCTATGTCTTAATTGAATGACGATTTCAAAACTACGCAAAATATAATGAGAAGGCATATGGAAAAAAACACTTTTTTAATGGCAAATAGATATTAAAATGAATTGTACAAATTAGGAACATATATAAAAAGATATGAAGAAGTATGTGAGTTTATAAGTCTGAAATAGGTGAATCTCAGAATTAAATCTGACAGCAGAGGTAATAATTTATGTCCAACTTAATAGTAGACTGACATATTGGATAGGTATTTCTTCTGTCCTATTATCTCCTTTTGAAAATGCAACTAAAGTAACGAGCTTTCTTTGATCAATAATCCTATGTTATCTGAAAATAAAAGAAAAATGTTTAATGTTAAGCTGTCAACTTTGCATAAATTTCAAATGCAGTATAATCAAATGCAGTATAATTATATCCGATTAATTACCCATTAGTTTTTTTAATATTTTCGTTATTTTATAGAAATTATTTAATTAAAATGCTTGTGGAGAAAGAAAGCATAATTTTAAAAAAAAAATCTAAATCTATTGAATAATCCTAAAAGGACATACTTATGAAAAATTACACTGCTATTTTGCATATAGAATAAAAATAACCACATTCCACAGTTAAGAAATATGTCTCTCTAATAACAATTCCCAACGTTTATTTCGGTCATTTTTCCTCTATATTTAAATGAAAACCAAGTTTTAACTCATGTATATTCTGCTTACATATACACTAAACTCAAATTAGGAGAATATATGTCGCTCCAGACCTGTAAGTATAACTGTGGGACGTAATAGTATTGATAAAATGATACGATGAAAAAATTTCAGTTTTTAATCATTCATTTTATTTTATTTTATAACCGTCGTTGAACAGCCGTCTCAATTTTGGATTTACGTCTACTAATGTTCAACTCCGTAGCCTTGTCATTTTGAACCCAATCCAGAAGACAAGGGAACTCCTGGATAAAGAATAGGGAGAAATTTGCCTCTTTAGAGGACTTTTTGATGCAACTAACCCGCATTTGCGTTACATTGGGAGGAAAACCTCTAGCGGTTAGCCTGACGGCAAGGGAACTCTAACCCCTGATCCGTCTACCACATAGGATATTTTACGTCAGCACTGTGGTCGGCGTGAGCCGGGTGTGGATTCGTATCGACCAGTTATCGCTGGGATTAGAACCAGATTCACTTCATTAAAAAGTGAACTCCTCAACAAAATTTCAATCAGCAAATATTTCTATTTATTTAAAAAATTATTTATCAAGTTTCGGGGTTCGGTCAAAAGATGATTGATCATTTAGGGTTAAATAATAAAATAGAAAGGTATGAGTTTCACGGGAATAACATGCTAAAAATCAATCCACTGTTTCACTAAATTTATGATGCTGATTATATAGCAGATTAATTTAAAATACTGAACGTTTGTCCTCTATGTAAAGAATTCTCAGGGATGGGATTCAAACAATATTTGCACACAAAAAGTCATCATTTAGGAAAAGAATCATAAAATTTGGATTTTGCTGTAAAGACCACTATCATTTTGTCTAAAATTGCTTTTAACTTTTCCAGTAATACAAACAGAACGATACAATTACCTTTATTCTATTTAGAATTAATTTTAAACTTTAATATGACCAATGGAAAAGAAATTCTGATATTTTAGTCATTTTTAGGTGTTGTGAAGCCACAGATAAAGCAATGATGAAGTAATTTCAACATTTTTAGAACTGAAGTCCAGGAATACAAAAACTAGGTTTATCTTTCCGGGATATAAAGATGCTTAACTGCTGTAGAATTCGTAAAAAATGTAATTTTCTAAAATTGTTTTCTTTTTTAATTCTAGCATAGTTCAGGTACATGCATCTACATTCAAAAAATATTTTCTCACAGTGTAGGACTTCAGTTATATTAATGAAAAAAATACAACACACCCATTATTGTCAAAAGTAAGAAAAGGATCTGACAAAAGACGTATTCTAAAGACGACTACTTATTGATAAGGACGACTACTTATTCATTTTTCATCTAATGTGACATTTTTTATGATTTATTGCAAATATAATTTTTTATTCTGTTTTGATTTTTCAAAAAGTAAATAACAGACTTTGATTTTTTTTTTAATATTTTATTCAAAATAACGTCATTTTATCAATAAAAAAAATTAGAAAATTTCTTTGAGAAAGGAAAAATCTCAATAATATGCTATTTAATTTTAAGTATATCAGATAAAAATAGAAGTCGATAGCTGTGATGTTTTTACGACATTCAACCTACACTCATTTAATTTCTCAGATTTTTTAATATAACTATTCTAAATATATTTTACAAAATGAATACAACTCAATTTTTAGACAAAACAAAAAGTTTGGACAAGTCAGTTTTCACTAAGTTTAAAAAGTTTATGAATTTAATAAATAAAAAAAGGCTAATTAAAGGGTGAAAATTTACTTGCGTGCTTTACTTCGGGTAATCTATTTCTAAGACAATGAACTGAATTATATAATAAACATAAGCAACATGATGAACTCAAACAATTCAAATGTGTTCTTAAAAATAAAAATAAATAAAATAAAAAAATAAGTAAATAAAAAAATTAGGAAAATAAACCTTATGCATTTTGGATTTAATGGAAACAGCTATTAAATAATTAACAAGAACGTAAATAAAATCACTCCAACTCATTAAAAATATTTTAAAAGTTATTTAAATGCTTTATCAATCCCTTTCAAAATAGATAAAAATGAATATCCAATTCTTTTGTAATTGTGATAATTATTTTTATTCAAAATACAGTTTTGGTTAATGTTTTATTTGGAATAGTTTGTGGTTTACATCCTTTTTAAGACAAAATTGAATTTATGAAACTGGCTATAAAGTGGAATATTATTAAAGGTTTGCAAACGCACGTTCCCGGTTGCAGCTTTCTTTAATGAAAGCCATCAAAGCTAAAAGAAAATAAGAAGATTTAAAACGTCAAGAGAAAGTTAAAGAAAATAATTTTTAAAAAAAAATTACGGAATATTTTTTTTTAGTTTGTTATTTTTTCAGGCTTTAAATCGAGCAAAACCTTTCGTAATCAGCTTATAATTGCTTTGGTTTTATACTCAGCGAATATAAGTTAACTATTCTTTTAAATGATGTACCACAACACAATAAGATTTTTGTTTTATATATTTACGAAATCACATTGATTTTCAAAGCATATATATACTCGTAAATAATTAATTTAACCAACTAAAATAAAATTATCAAATATCTGAAATAATAAAATCATTAAAAAATTACTTTTCTCTTATTTTCCAAGACCAATTGAGAGGAAAGGATACCCATGACTTCCATAGCCACCATGACCGTAGCCTCCTTTGTGTCCGTATCCATAACTAGATGCTCCATGTCCATATCCACCATAATAGGACGATGGATATCCATATCCTCCATAACTTCCATGGCCTCCATAACTTCCATGGCTTCCATAACTTCCATAACTTCCATGACCTCCATAACCGCGACCATATCCATAAGAAGGACCAACGTGATATGAGCGACCTAAGTTGACTGACACAGGAATGATGGCCAATGTTGTGGCCAAAAGGCCAAGAAGCAGAATTGCAGCCTGAAAATATATTTATTTTTTACACAATAACATTAATAATTTTATTTTTCATTAAGGTAATTGTCAATCATATTGTTTAAATATGTCTGTCTTTAAATATTCGATGCGATTTATCTTAATAGAAACCCCTATTCATCAGCTGAGTACTCAAATGCTTAACTTCGCATTATAAGTTTTTTTACTGAAAACTAAATTTCCAAATTATTCCTTGTAAAATATTAATAGTAATTATAAAAAAAGTGCCAGTTATTATTTGTAATTTTGATTTAGCTCCTTTTTTTTCGAATTCATTTAATATAAAAACGTTAAAATTTTAATACAAAAAATATTTAATATAAAATAGTAATATAAAATTTAATATAAAAACGCTGCAATTGTAAATTCTATTTTGCAAAGTAAAACCCTCATTGACTCCTTTATCTGATACTACTTAACAGCAAACGACTCTTTTCTCAATTTCATGGATCTAAATTAAACTTAAATTAATTTTAAAATCAATTAATTTCCAAATTAGGCTTAACCAATAAAAAAAATTCAAAAACTCTTATATAAACTTTTATTTGAAAAAAATTTAATTATTTATAAAAAGTTTAAGAAAAATAATTTAAGGCGTTAGAGCAACAGTACTATTTACAAATTTTGATCTATAATGTTAAAAACTCAGTAATTATAAAAAAATAAGAATGATTTATAACTTATTTTTATATTCTCTCTAGTTTAATATTAAAGGTATGCTTTTTAACTAAAGCAGAGCAAAAAATTCCTCAAAAGAAAATTAAGAGAAAAGAAAAAAGGAAAGAAAAAATAAATTAAAAGGAAAGAAAAATTAAATTCGTACCAAAACTTTCATTTTTCAGCAAAAAAATATCGTCTGCGCTATGCGAATCAAACTCTTATACCAAGATTCTCCGTAAATTCCCGGCATCTTTATATACAAGACATGTTCTTAGCCTCTGGCTATGAGTGAAACATTTTAGGTAAAGAAGTAATCATGACAATCCTTTTGCAGAGGGTATCGATATAATCACGTGTCCTTCGATGGGGTCAATTAAAATCATTTTTTGGATCTCGGGCATTTAAGCTCTTTTGTAACTCTTTTAATGGATACTTGAAGTTCGAATTCTACTTTAAAAGATTCGAGTGATTAATTTCATACCACGCCTTAGTTCATTAAATAAATGAATCTGTTCAAGAACGTTCCATTATTACAAAAGTTTATTAACTTGTTCACTCCACTTGAAAATTTCAACAACAGTTTATTTATTTATTCGCTTATTTATTTTTAATTTTCTTTGTGATCGAATAATAAAAGACAAGGCAAAACATGAATCCTATTGTTTGTTTTTAAATCTGCATCCTAGAGTACGTTAGGAATTTTGCTTTCCGGAACAACTTATTCGTAAATTATTTTTTCCTGTTCTATTTGTATTATTATTTGCAGTTTATGGTTTATTTTTCCCGGCACAATAAGCACTTTGAAAATTAGATATATTAGAACATCGGTATGTTACGACAATGAGTAACAATTACTTAATTGGAAATATATATCTTTGATAACTGTCAACTAAGTTTGAACTGCTGCAGTTTAAATATATTTTGAGATTTGAAACATTAATGCTATTTTAGACGCAAAAAGCTTTTAAGACAGCTTAATCAAAGAGTGCGTGAAATTAACTAAATGAGCAAACGATGATATAAGTTTGAAATAGAAATTAATTTTTAATTAATCAGCCCTTACGTTGGTTAAAAGTTATACACGTGATAAAACGATAAGAAAATTTTAAATTTTTGCTCAGATTAACCATGTTTTTTTTCTGACTTTCAAACCTTTTTTTTTTGATAATTTGTTTTGGAGATACAGCTTCATGTGAGTTTTAAAAGAACGAAATTAATTATTATTATCATCTAGGATCTAGGATGAGTGTTTTTTAACAGGAT
Source organism: Parasteatoda tepidariorum (assembly GCF_982258835.1). NCBI lineage: Eukaryota > Metazoa > Arthropoda > Arachnida > Araneae > Theridiidae > Parasteatoda > Parasteatoda tepidariorum. Next base: position 31,068,886 of record NC_141755.1, read on the forward strand.
AATATATGTTCTATACAATTTAGATCAACTCTTTTATCAGGGTTACAGATGAAAACTGGCTTATGAATAATTTAAAGAAACAATGAATGTGTTTATTATTTGATTCCAGCTTCCGTAAATTTTCAAAAAATTGCACACTTTCTAACAATTTTCTGTTTTAAAAAAATCTATAATTATATTAATATCTGTAAACAGGGTGTTATGTAATCACCGCTTTTAACTTATATTTTTAATTCCTTTATTATAAAATACTTCAAAATTGTATGAACATTGAAGAACACTGTCATTGTGAAGAACTGGGGTTCGATCCCCAGTGGCAGCGGGAAGCCTATCCAGCTTCAGATAGATGGGTACCAGCTTGTCTGGGAAGTAAAAGCGGTCTGTGTAAAAAGGATATTTATATTTCAATTTTCAAGTCTCTGTAAACTGTATTAAATAATTTTATAATGTACAATTTCTGTCTGTTTTTGCTCTGTTACGCCCAATTCGTATTTGTCTTAATATTCTCTACGCAACTGCTGTCAAAATTGGAGCGAAATCAGTCGAATAGTTTCTGAGAAATCGAATTTAAAAATACGACTTCTGTAAAATTCAATTTGTATTTGTCAGGAATTTTGTATACATGTTGCGGCGAATGACCGAAGTAGGTGGTTGTTGACTTTCACCGGTGAATGTCGACGAACACCAATATAATAATTTTGAAATGATATAGAACAATTAAAGCTGAAAACTAAATTTAAATATTGTTTGAATTTGCCATTTAACTTGCTTGAGTCGTTATCAGTGGTTTTTACACTAAACTTACATGCATTTTATTTATTGCATTGCATATATATTTAGACATAAATATATATCGTACATATGTATATACATTCATTGAACATACATATATTGTATATATGTACGAGATATCCATGTATATTTATTGTATTTCCCATGTAAAAGTGCATACAATATATGCACATATGCATTAATGTAATGCATGTAAGTATGTACAAAATATATACATACATTCGTACACTGCACATGCATATATAGTACATATTGATATGTATACATGGGACATACGTTTATTGTACATGTGTGTATACATTCATTGTGCATAAATATATTGCATACATTGTATACATTGGGATACCATGTATATACACATGCAAAATTTGCATTAAAGATTCATGCCCAATATATGTATGCACATATTTACAACATATGTACGCACATATGTACGATATATGAATGTGCATCTGTACACTATATGTATATACATCTGAACAATATATACATGTTAAGTGTATGTATGTACATATGTGCATTATATGCATGTCCAATGTATTCATATACATCTGTATAATATATGCATGTCGAATGTATGCATGAGTATATGTAAAATACAGGCATGTCGAATGTATTTATGCGTATATGTAAAATATTTGTTCTCCCAATGTACTTATAATCATACACAAATGTATTATGCATATTTGGATACACACATTAAACATGCATATATCGTGTATGTGCACATGCATACTTTAAATAAGCATACAATGTACAGATACACATATATTGTACATATATGCATAAGATATATAAATATATTGTACACACATACATGAGACATACATTGTGCAAACAATGATGTTTGTACAAACAACAAGTACTTGTATATATATATATTTATATATATGTACACAAATATGGATATATATTTTACATACAGAAGTATTTGCATAAAATACATATAAGTAAGATATATTCATGTCGAATGTATTTATGTGTATATGTAAAATATATGTTCTCCCAATGTACTTATAATCATACACAAATGTATTCTGCATATTTGGATACACACATTGAACATGCATATATCGCGTATGTGCAAATGCATACTTTAAATAAGCATACAATGTACAGATACACATATACTATGCGTAAGATATAAATATATTGTACACACATACATGAGACATACATTGTGCAAACAATGATGTTTGTACAAACAACAAGTACTTGTATATATATAAGTACACAAATATGGATGTACATTTTACATACAGAAGTATTTGCATAAAATACATACATTCATTTTGTACGAATGCAAGCGTCTATATTGTTTGCACATACATGCATAATTATTAGATGTCTATATACGTGCATATATTTTACACATGCAGTTTAAGTGTATGTATATGTGTGTAACTAAAATGTCTGTATGTATGCATTTGCCCATATATGCATAAGATAAATATATATGTACACACATTTTAGTTATATTCCTTCGTACATACGTTGCATGTAAATACCTACAAAATGTATCATTCTACGATACATTATACTATCTACTGTAAAATATAAGCATACATTGGTATACAATAGTCTTGTAATCGTATATATTGATTAATTGTAATCATATTTACATGCAATCGTAAACTTTGATTATTTGTAATCACGATTTCAAGTAATTGATTACAGTAATTGAGTATTGTAATCATGATTACAGTTGTAATCAAAATTTGCAATCATGATTACAAGTAATTGATAACTGTAATTGAAAATGTAATCGATTTTACTTTTGCTCTACTCTGATCTAATCAAATATTATGATTACTTGTAATCGTGATTGTAAGCAATTGATCACATGGCAGTAATTATCTGCAATCAATTACAATTGTTTGTATTAGATTACTGTAATCGTAGCCCAACTCTGCATGAAATGTAACTCTAATTTTTAACATCATTTTAAAAAATAATTACTAAGAAGAATTACTTCTGTTCACTGACAAACTTTAATAGAATCATAAGAGAAATGTTTGGAAGTGGGAGCACAGACATAATCAAACATAATTTTTTAATGCATATAATTTAAGCGAATAATTTCAAATTTCATAGGAAAAAAAAACATTTTATAGCAAGATCTAACAATTATTGCGAAGCAATCACCGGGGTTGGGCTTAGCCCCCTAGTGTTAAAGAGAATGTCCTTTTTTTATAAAGTTGGTGATTTATCCCTCTATGTCTTAATTTAATGACGATTTCAAAACTACTCAAATATAATGAAAAGGCGTATGGTAAAAAAAAAATTTAATGGCAAATAGATATTACAATCAATTGTACAAATTAGGATCATATATAAAAAGATATGAAGAAGTATGTAAGTTTGTATGTCTGAAAAAGGTGAATCTCAGAATTAAATCTGGCAGCAAAGGTTATAATTTATGTCCAACTTAATAGTAGACTGACTTATTTGGTAGGTATTTCTTCTGTCCTATTATTTCCATTTGTAAATGCAACTAAAGTAACGAGTTTTCTTTGATCGATCATCCTACATTATCTGAAAATAAAAGAAAAATGTTTTATGTTCAGTTGTCACCTTTGCATCAGTTTCAAATGCAGTATAATTATATCCGATTAATTACCCATTAATTTTTTAATATTTTCGTTATTTTATAGAAATTATTTAATTAAAATGCTTGTGAAAAAAGAAAAGCAAAATTTTAAAAAATATATATATAAATCTATTGAATAAACTTAAAAGGACACATTTATGAAAAATTGCATCGGTATTTTGCATATAGAATAAAAAAAACACATTCCACAGTGAGGAAATACCTGTATGTCTCTCTAATAACAATTCCCAACGTTTATTTCGGTCATTTTTCCTCTTTATTTAAATGAAAACCGAGTTTTAACTCATGTATATTCTGCTTACATGTACACTAAACTCAAATTAGGAGACTATATGCTGCTCCAGACCTGTAAATTCATCTGCGGGACGTAATAGTATTGATAAAATGATACGATGAAAAAATTTCATTTTTCATTGATTCATTTTATTTTATTTTATTTTATTTTATTTTATTTTATTTTATAACCGTCGCTGAACAGCCATCTCAATTTTGGGTTTACGTCTACTAATGTTCAACTACGTAGCCTTGTAATTTTGAACCCAATCCAGAAGACAAGGGAACTCCAAGATAAAGAATTGGGAAACATTTGCTTCCTTAGAGAACTTTTTGATGGAACTAACCCATATTTGTGTTACATGGGGAGAAAAACCACGAAAACCTCTAGCAATCAGCCTGACGGCAAGGGAACTCTAACCCTTGATCTGTCTAAAACTTAGGATATTTTACGTCAGCACAGTAGTCGGTGCGAGCCGGGTGCGGATTCGTATCGACTATCCATTGCTGAGATTAGAACCAGATTCACTTCATTAGAAGGCGAACTATCCAACAAAATTTCAATCATTAAATTTTTCTAATTATTTAAAAATTTATTTAAAAATTTATTTATCAAGTCTCAGGGTTCGGACAAAAGATGATTGATCATTTAGGGACACATAGACGAAAATAACTGGGTTCCACTGCTCTCACTTTTGTGGGAATGGGAAAGCTGAAAATTTTACGAGGCTGCGCCACTGCTACTTTGAAGCCTTAAAAATACCCAACTTTTGATGCATCTTCCTTAAGAGGAGATGAAAAACTTTTCACAATTTTTAAAATTTTAGCATGTTTTTGTTTTAGCGTATTTTTCAGAAAAAAAATCTTTTTTTTTACTTTGTTGAATGATTACAAAGCATTTTTTTTATGGTTAAAGTATGTATAAACTCAAAAATAATAAAATTAAAAAGTTTGAGTTACACAGAAATAACATGCAAAAAAATTTAATATTTTATAAAATGTTCATTCCCACAGTCTTACTAAATTTATGATGCTGATTATAAAACAGATTAATTTAAGCGTTTGTCCTCTATGTAAAGAATTCTCAGGGATGGGATTCAAGCAATATTTGCACACAAAAAGTCATCATTGGGGAAAAAATCATAAAATTTGGATTTTGCTGTAAAGACTACTGTCATTTTGTCTAAAATTGCTTTTAAATTTTCCAGTAATACAAACAAAACGATACAATTACCTTTATTCTGTTTATAATTTTAAACTTTCATATGACCAATGGAAAAGAAACTCCGATATTTTAGTCATTTTTAGGTGTTGCGACGCCACAGATAAAACAATGATGAAGTAATTTCAACATTTTTAGAACTGAAGTCCAGGCATACAAAAACTAGGATTATCTTTCCGAGATATAAAGACTGCTGTAAAATTAGTAAAAAATGTAATTTTCTAAAATTGTTTTTTTTTTTAATTCCAGCATAGTTCAGATGCATGCATCTACATTTGAAAATATTTTCTCACAGTGTAAGACTTCAGATATAGTAATGAAAAAAATACAACACACCTATTATTGTCGAAAGTAAGAAAAGGATCTGACAAAAGACGTATTCTAAAGACGACTACTTATTCATAAGAACGACTACTGATACATTTTTCATCTAATGTGACATTTTGTATGATTTATTGCAAGCTTAATTTTTTATTCTATTTCGATTTTTCAAAAATTAAATAATAGACTCTGATTTTTTTAAACATATTTTATTCAAAATAACGTCATTTCATCAATTAAAAAAAATTAGAAAATTTCTTTGAGAAAGGACAAAATTTTAATGATATCTTATTTTATTTTACTTCAAAAGCATATCAGATGAAATTAGAAATCGACAACTGGGGCGACATCTGATAACGGCGAGATCCATTCTAAGATGTTTTTACGACATTCAAAATACAATCACTTAATTTCTCAGATTTTTTTTAACTATTCTAAATATATTTCATAAAATGCTATTATTATATTATATATTCAACGCTATTTTTAGACACAGCAAAAGATTTGGACTAGTTATTTTTCTCTAAGGTTCATAAAAAAACAGTTTGCAAATTTAAATGTTTTTGAAATTAATAAATAACAAAACTTTAATTAAAGGGTGAAAGTTTAGTTGCGTGCTTTACTTCGGGTAATCTATTTCTAAGACAATGAACTAAATTTTATAATGAACATAACCAACATGATGAACTCAAACAATTTACATGTATAGTTAGAAATAAAAATTGCAAGGAAGTGAAAATAAAAATATAAACCTTATGCATTTTAGATTTATTGAGAACAGCTATTAAATGATTTAAAAAAAGTAATAAAAAAATATTTCAGCGAGTTAAAAGAGATTTTAAAAAGTATTTAAATGCTTTATCAACCCCTTTTAAAATAGATAAAAAGGAATACTTAATTTAATAAATAAAAAAAATTAATTAAAGGGTAAAAGTTCACAAATTAAAATTTGTTACGTGTTTTACTTCAGGTAATCTATTTCTAAGACAATAAATAATTTTTATTCCAAATACAGTTTTGGATAATGTTTTATTCGGAATAATTTGAGGTTTTATCCTTTTTAAAGCAAATGTGATGTTATGAAACTGGCAAATAAAGCGGAATATTATTAAGAGTTTGCAAACGCCCATTCCCGGTTCCAGCTTCCTTTAATGAAAGCCATCAAAGCTAAAAGTAAATAAGAAGATTTAAAACGTCAGGAGAAAGTTATAGAAAATCATTTTAAAAAAATAACTACGGAATATTTTTTTAGTTGTTATTTTTTCAGGTTTTAAATTGAACAAAACCTTTTGTAATCAGCTTATAATTGATTTGGTTTTATAATCAATGAATATAAGTTAACTATTCTTTTAAAAGATATACCACAATACAATAAGATTTTTGTTTTTATATATTTATGAAATCACATTGATTTTCAAAACATATATGCACTCGTAAATAATTAATTTAACCAAGTAAAATAAAATTATCAAATATTTTAAATAATAAATAATAAATTGAGAGGGAAGGATACCCATGACTTCCATAGCCACCATGACCGTAGCCTCCTTTGTGTCCGTATCCATAACCAGATGCTCCATGTCCATATCCACCATAATAAGACGATGGATGTCCATATCCTCCATAACTTCCATGGCTTCCATAACTTCCATGGCCTCCATAACCACCATAACTTCCATGACCTCCATAACCACGACCATATCCATAAGAAGGACCAACGTGATATGAGCGACCTAAGTTGACTGACACAGGGTTGGCCAATGTCGCGGCCAAAAGGCCAAGAAACAGAATTGCAGCCTGAAAATATATTTATTTTTTACACAATAACATTATTAATTTTATTTTTCATTAAAGTAACCTTCAAACATATTGTTTAAATATGTCTTTCTTTAAATATTCAATGTGATTTATCTTAATAGAAACCCCTATTCATCCGCAGAGTACTCAAATGCGTAACTTCGCATTATAAGCTTTTTTACAGAAAACTAAATTTCCTAATTAAACCTTGTGAAAAATTAATTGTAATTATAAAAAAGTGTGCCAGTTATTATTTGCAATTTTGATTTAACTCTTTTTTTTCGAATTTATTTAATATAAAAACGGTACAATTTTAATATAAAAAGTATTTACAATTGTAACGTTTTTATATTAAATTTTATATTACTATTTTATATTAAATTCTATTTTGCAAAGCAAAATCGTCAGTGACTCATTTAACTGATACTATTTAACAACGAACGACACTTTTCTCAATTTTATGGATCTAAATTAAACTACAATTAATTTTAAAACAATTTCTTGCCAAAATAGGCTTAACTAATAAAAAAATTCAAAAACTCTTATATAAACTTTTATTTGAAAAAAATTAAATTATTTATGAAATGTTTAAGAAAAATAATTTAGGGCGTTAGAGCAACAGTACTATTTACAAATTTTGATCTATAATGTTAAAAATTCAGTAATTTTAAAAAGTAAGAATGATTTATTACTTATTTTTATTTTCTCTCAAGTTTAATATTACAGGCATGTTTTTTAACGAAAACAGACCGAAAAATTCCTTGAAGGAAAATTAAGAGAAAAGAAAAAAGAAAGGCAAAAATAAATTAAAGGTAAAGAAAAAATTTTATTCTTACCAAAACTTTCATTTTTCAGCAAAAAATATCGTCTGCGCTATGCGAATCAAGCTCTTATACCAAGATTCTCCTTAAATTCCCGGCATCTTTATATACAAGACATGTTCTTAGCCTCTGGCTATGAGTGAAACATTTTAGGTAAAGAAGTAATCATGACAATTTTTTTGCAGAGGGTATCGATATAATCACGTGTCCTTCGATGGGGTCCTGTTAAAATCATTTTGAATCTCGGGCATTTAAGCTCTTTTGTAACTCTTTTAATGGATACAGGAAGTTCGAATTCTACTTTAAAAGAATCGAGTGATTAATTTCATACCACGCCTTAGTTCATTAAATAAATGAATCTGTTCAAGAACGTTCCATTATTACAAAAGTTTATTAACTTGTTCACTCCACTTGAAAATTTCGACAAAAGTTTATTTATTTATTTACTTATTTATTTTTAATTTTCTTTGTGATCGAATAATAAAAGACAAATCAAAACATGAATCCTATTGTTCGTTTTTAAAACTGCATCCTAGAGTATGTTAGGAATTTTTCATTCCGGAACAACTTATTCGTAAAATATTTTTCCCTATTCTATTTGTATTATTATTTGTAGTTTATCGTTTATTATCCCTTGCACAATAAGCACTTTTAAAATTAGATATATTAGAACATCGGTATATTATGACAATGAGTAACAATTACATAATTGGAAATATATATCTTTGATAACTGTCAACTAAGTTTGAACTGCTGGAGTTTAAATATATTTTGAGATTTGAAACATTAATGCTATTTTAGACGCAAAAAGCTTTTAAGACAGCTTAATCAAAGAGTGCGTGAAATTAACTAAATGAACAAACGATGATATAAGTTTGAAATAGAAATTAAGTTTTAATTAATCAGCCTTTACATTGGCTGAAAGTTATACACCTGATAAAACGATAAAAAAAATTATAAATTTTTGTTTAGATTAACCATGTTTTTTTCTAACTTTCAAACCTCATTTTGATGATTGGTTTTGGAGATACAGCTTCATGTAAGTTTCAAAAGGCTAAAATTAATTATTAATATCATCTAGTATAAGATAAGTGTTAATAGGATAATATATGTTCTATACAATTTAGTTCAACTCTTTTATCAGGGGCACAGATGAAAACTAGCTTATGAAGAATTAAAAAAAAAAAACACTGAATGTGTTTATTATTTGATTCCAGCTGCCGTAAATTTTTAAAAAATTGAACACTTTCTGACATTTTCCATTAAAAAAAATCTATCATTATATTCATATCTGTAAATAGGGTGTTCCGTAATCACCGATTTTAACTTATATTTTTAATTCCTTTATTATTAAATACTTCAAAATTATATGCACATTGAAGAACACTGTCATTGTGAAGAACTGGGGATTGATCCCCAGTGGCAGCTTGAAGCACACCCAGCTTCAGATCGATGGGTACCAGCTTGTCTGGGAAGTAAAGGCGGTCTGTGTAATAAGGATATTTATATTTTAATTTTTAAGTCTCCGTAAACTGTATTAAATAATTTTATTATGTACAATTTCTGTCTGTTTCTGATCTGTTACTGATCTGTCTGATCTCTAAGCAAATGTTGTCAAAATTGGAGCGAAATCTGTCGAATAGTTTCTGAGAAATCGAATTTTAAACATATGACTTCTTTAAAATTTGATTTGTATTTATCAGGAATTTTGCATATATATATTTGTATTTGTCAGGAACTTATTTTGTTCAATTTTTGTATTTTGCCATGCAAAATTACATTCATTAAAATGATGGAAAAAAGTTTATATTTGCAACTCAAAAGTTTCATGACTAGCATTAACTAAAAGACTAAAATTATACTAAAAGTTATGTTTTGCATGGAATTGTCTTTGGATAAACAGATTTTACGTGCAAAAATGCTTAAATTCGCTTAAAAAGTTCTCGAGGTATGATGAAATACACAAAAAGTAAAATTGACATTTATGGGTCCAAACTTTAGACAGCTATCCTGATCAAACTATTGGGACCATGTATCTCAGATTCCCGCTATCCCCTATATTTTGGGAGTCAGAAATCCAAATCAGCCGAAAAAGAGTTACGTTTATTCAGAGAAAGTACATTTTTACGTCTGATTTTGCAACGTACAGTATCATCTGCACTAACTAATTGACATATTTGAGCTCACCACTTAGAATCATTAAAATTGTGTCTTGAACGTGAAGATCCTTAGATCAAAAGTTATTTAAAATGGTTCATTTTTTGTTTCGTGCACTGTACTAACTCATTTTATCTCTGAAATTAGTGTATGTATGCAACCTAAATTACTGATTCTTACATTATTGTGTCTCGTAAAAATAACTTTACTGATTCTTATGAGTATTATATCTTATTATAATTATGAATTTTAGGGTTACTTAATAACAAACGTGGTGGTTGTTGGCGGCTACTTTTCACGCGGTAGTGTAAAAGAGCATTCTAGGTGTTGCAGAGCACCCGGAGCTATCCTTGGGTTTTGGTGCAGTGGAACCTCATTTTGGTGTAAAGTAGTTTCCACCATTTCTGGTGTTCAGATAATAGAAAATTTTTTTACAGTGCGGTTTTACATTTTATTGCTTTACAGTCCTCAATATCTTTTAATTTCTACAAAAAAATTCCTTGTTTTTATGAAATGACTGCTTTATGAAACGATGGGCTTTATTTAATGAAACTATGATCGTAATTACACATTTTATTTTTAGAAATTAAAACTAAAGTATCTAGTGTACACTGCAAAAACTCGGTGAAACTTAAACCAATATTAGGTGCAAAGTTTCACATTCAACCATAATTTGGTTAAATAAAAGATTATTTTACTTTATTTACATCATAAATTGGTAAGTATGAACGAGAAATACCTCCATGGTGCAATTGACTGCACCAAGAAGATGGTTGAACTTACAAAACTTTGCAGTTACCGTTAGCTGAATGATATTTGTTTCATACGCCATGTTTTTCTACGTCAAAATCAAGAGTAAAACACAGAAGTAATCATATTTTTTAATGCTTTGTTTCAAGCTCAATATAAGGATATAATCCGACAATCGTGAGCTAAGCCACTGAATAAGTCTTTGACCGAACTGGAGGCAACCTTATTGAGAACTCTTGTCGTGATTGTCAGACAGTCTTATTTATCCTCTTCCTATATATCTCTTCCTATATATCTCTTCCTATATATCTCTTCCTTTATATCTCTTCTTATATATCCTTCCTATATACCTCTTCCTATATATTCTGTACGTTCTCTTCTTTTCTATAATGATATAGTCTGACTATCACGAGATGAGTCACTGGATAAGCCTCTGACCGAACTGGAAACAACCTCACGGAGAGCTCATCTCCTGATTGTCAGACAGTACCTGAAGTTAGTCCTCTCTTTCATGAATAGTTACCACAGTCTTGAATTTTCTGAGGAGGTATTAAATGAGGAGCTAATAAAATTCAAATTCAGATAACTAAGTAAGTGATGTGTGTTACCAAAGTATTGTTTTTTGACGCTGTATCAAATGAAACTAAAACCAAACTGATAGCATTAAGTATTTAGGAGTTATAAGAATTTCTATGCATTCACAGTACAATTTTCGACAAAAATTCAAAAATTTTGGATTTAGAAACATGGTATGAATATGTCCTCCGTATTAATTAAATAATTCTAAGAAACTGAAACTGAAACATATGAAAATTGAAAATAAAATTAGATATGTTTCGAGCTCTCAAAAACAGGTGCCAATTTCAAGACTTGTCAGACGTGAATGAGAAGAAACAAAAGTGATTTGAAATAAAACTGTATAGTTGCCAATAAAAAAGGAAAAAATAAAAGTGATAAACAAAGCTAAAAAAAATTCACAGAATGAAAAAGATGAAAAACCACAGTGGCCGAGAGGTGCAAATCAGGATAAAATGCATTTCCACACACTATGGAGGAACTAATGTCGTTAACAAGAGAAGATAAAAGAAAAAATGCGAAGAATGAACAAAACAAGAATCCAGAGCATTGAGGAACTTTTTTGTTCTTGTTCTGTTTCTTTCCTGCTGTTTTTCATTTTTTTACCCCCTCGGCTACTGTGATTTTTTTTCTTTCTAATTATGCTTCTCACCTTTATTTTTCCATTTTTCATTGGCAACTTTACATTTTTATTTCAAATCACTTTTGTTTCTTCTCATTCACGCCAGTCAAATCTTGAAAAAGGGCGCCTGTTTTTGAGCGCTTGAAGCATGTCGACTGTTATAGCCAATTTGTATATTTTTGAAGCGAATGAAGTATTTAACCAAGTAACGTCAGCCGTATGTTTAGTTTTTTTTCTGCAGTATCATTAAAAAACAGATTTTAACTATAAAAGTTAATTATAGTTTCGTTAACAGTTTCCTGCAATAAGTCTATTTTCTATAGATGGTTTTTCTAAATTCGTTAAATTTCATTTAAAATATTTTTCTACTCAGTTCCTTACATTTATATCACAGTTTAATTCAGATAATATTTCTTCTAATGTAAGTTTATTTATTATAGAATAAAATTGAATTAAAATGCGTTTTTCAGATTGCTAATTGTGAAACATCGGCTGTAAATTTAAATTAAATGTGCAATCAATCATCTTCTAGAGATTTCACTTAAGGCAAATAGGACAAAGTAATGTAGTTATTTCTTCTAAACTAATTGCTTTGACCGGAATAATATATCTTTTCTACCAGATATTAAAATTAGATAATGTCTCAATTTTAAAAAGTTTACCATAAAAAGTTTATTAGCACAAGTTAAGTAGTAACTTCCTGGGGCTTGAGCGGCTACCAGGCGCGACGGCAGGTGGTGGATAGCCGAATGTCCTGTAGCGCTGACAGGATAGCCTCTGAATAACAAATAGGAGGTCGCGAACCAACTCCCGTAACCCAGGTGTTACGCGACCCGTGCCTTGGGTGAATGGCACTGCGGTTATAGTGTCTTAACGGAGCCTCTAGTTTGACTGGCGAACATCTAGAGTAATTGCCTTACCCAGTAACTCAGGCAATGCTGGGCTGACTTTCTTTACCTGAGCTTTTTATTTGAGGTAATTTATGGCTGAAAATGACAAAAATACAACTCAAATTACTGCATTTGCAGGTGAAAATCCCAAAGTAGACCTTTCTGCAAAAGAAAAGGAAACTAGGGAAAAACCAACTGAAGGAGATAAAATGAACCCTTCATCAAAAGAGGTAGAAATGACCTCTACCCAATCAACATCTCAAGTGGGGCAGGAAGCTATTAATAGCATGACTGCCTCCATGGATGGGATCAAACTTAAAAAAAAGACTATCTGGTGCACAGAAAAAGAAACTTGCCCGAGAAAAAAAGATGGCTGAAGGTACCTGGGTAGAAAAACCCAAACCAAAGCAGAGAGGCGAGAAAAGACAAAGCCAAAGGATGGAACAAGATGTAGCCCCAAAGGCTGCCAGGAAAGAAGGACCTGAAGGTATAACCTTTAAGGAAGCTCTAACCGCAGTTAAAATGGCTGTGATTCTTGAAGGACATCCTCTTGAGCGCTTATCCGAAGAACAGGCCCTAGACCTTGAGTTCTTGATAACTGAAAAAATTTCTAGAAATGAAGAGGGTTTTGTCCCCACTTTTCTTTCTTGCAGACTAGAAAATGGGGCACTTATCATCAATTGTGCAGATCTGGGGAGCTCTAAGTGGCTGGAACAGATTGTAGTTGAGATAAACCCATGGCAGGAGCAAACTCTCTTGGTAGGAGAGGCAAGGAAACTTGTCAGAACTACTAAGATCATTGCTAAACTGCCGAAAGTCTGTAGTAAACTGGAGTCCAAAGAGGTTCTGAGAAAGATTGAGGCACAAAATGGTGGGCTTACTCCAACCGAATGGAACATACTTCATCGGAAGAATGAACCATCAGGACAGACCATCGTCCTTAGCGTGCCTGAACTGGACGCGGCTACACTTGGCAAAAGGGGATATAAATTTTATATCGGACTTCACCAAGTTCAAGCCAAAGTCCTAGACAAACCTTCCAAAAACGATGGGGGTGAAGGTTCTTCAAGCCAACATCCACCACAGTAGAAGTGGCACCACAAACCTCACCAAGAAATTTCTTGATGAGGATTTTCACCTGGCCCTGATCCAAGAACCTTGGCTTGTCAGGGGAAAAATCAGTGGCCTCAAAGGAACAAAAGGTAAGCTCATTTATAATCTTAATAGTGAAGCTAGAACATGTATCCTAATAGATAAAGATATTAAGGTTCTACCTCTAACAGATTTTATTCATAGGGATTTAACAGCAGTGAAAGTCAGACTCAACATAGAGGGAAGAGACCGAGAAATTGTTTTTTGCTCAGTCTACCTACCCTATGAAGAGAAGGCTCCACCTGACCAAACACTGCACAAACTCCTGCAGTTTTGTGCAGAAAATAGCTTGCAGGTAGTCTTAGGGCTGGACTGCAATGCTCACCATACTGTATGGGGCAGCACAGACACAAATAAAAGAGGTGAGTGTCTTTTAGAATTTATTCTTAATTACAATTTAGATATTTTGAACAAAGGCAATGACCCTACCTTTATAACTTCTAATCGTTCTGAAGTAATTGACATTACTATAGCAACACCGGCTATCAGTAAAAATATCACGAAATGGAAAGTAGATGGGAGACCATCAGGTTCCGACCATCAAAACATCCATTTTGAAATAAACTCCAATATAAATATTGACCGCTGCTTCAGAGACCCCATGAGAACAAATTGGAAGAAATTCCAAGATGATATCATGGGGCTGACTCAACTGGGAGAAAATTATATTAGAGATAATTATGATCTAGAAATTGCAGCAGAAACTCTGCAGAACGAAATTCTAGGTTCATACAATAAAAATTGCCCAATACGTACCAAAAGAGCAAAGCCCCAATGTCCTTGGTGGAACAACTCCTTGGAAACTGAAAGGGCAAATGTTAGAAAACTCTTTAATAAAGCAAAGAAACATGGTGAGTGGGACAACTATAAAAGAGCCCTCACCAACTATAACAAAAATGTCAGGAAAAGCAAACAAGAATCCTGGAGAAAGTTCTGTGAAGAGGTAAATTCTATCTCTGAAGGAGCTAGACTCCAGAGAATCCTTAGAAGGGATGAACCCATAATGGTTGGCACCTTAAAGGATGAGGATGGCAACTTTGCTACCACTGGAAAAGAGATAATGGAAGTTATGGCCAAAACTCACTTTCCAGGAGCCATTGATATGGATAGCAATGAAGGACAACATTTCATTGGATCTGTAAAAAGAATACAAAGAAATCAATGGACCTATGCTAAGAACGTTATCAATCAAAACAATGTCAGGTGGGCTATCTCCACCTTCAAACCACTTAAAAGCCCTGGACCTGATGGAATCATTCCTGTAATGATCCAAAAGGCAGGAGATCCTATCATCCCTGTGTTAACCAGAATTTACAGAGCCAGTCTGGCACTGGGACATATTCCAAAGCTATGGCAAAAGACCAGGATTGTTTACATTCCTAAACCTGGCAAAAGTAACTATGACCAGGCTAAGTCTTTCAGACCAATTAGCTTATCTTCATTCTTTCTTAAAATTATGGAGAAAATTATTGATAGGCATATTAGGGATTACCTGGGTAGCAATAACCCCTTGCATAATCTACAGTTTGCCTACCAACCTGGTAAATCTACAGAGACAGCCTTACACAAGCTAGTATCTAAGATTGAAGACACCCTGGAGAGAAAGGAAATTGCATTGGCCACCTTCCTAGATATTCAGGGTGCTTTTGATAATACCTCTCACCCATCCATCCTTAATGCCTTAAGGGAAACAGGGATAGACCAAACTTTATGTTTATGGACTAAGTCCCTACTTATGGATAGAGCCATTCAAATGAATATCTTCAACGAGACATTAGAAAAGAAAACAACCAGAGGCTGTCCACAAGGAGGTGTACTATCACCATTACTTTGGAATCTGGTTGTAAATAGCCTAATCAAACATCTAAATAATACAGGCTACTATACCCAGGGATATGCGGATGACATTGTCATACTCATCCTTGGCAAAGATTTTCACATAACTTGCCAACTTATGCAAAACGCTCTAAGTTATGTAAGCAAATGGTGCAGGGAGAGGAATCTGGACATAAATCCACAGAAGACCAATCTAGTACCATTCACTCGTAAAATAAAAAGGGAAGGCTTTTTTATCCCAAAACTTTTTAACGTTGAAATCAATATTGCCTCTGAGGTGAAATTTTTAGGCTTAATTCTTGACCAAAAACTCACCTGGAATAAACATGTTGATTACAAAATCAATCAAGCAAAAAAATGCATAATGATGTGCAGACGCATGCTTGGTAAAAACTGGGGATTACAACCAAAAATGATGTTTTGGATGTACACAGCAATTGTCAGGCCTGCTTTCACATATGCTTCAGTGATATGGTGGTGTAAAGTGGAACAGAAAACTGTGAAGGATAAGCTGGGAAGTCTGCAAAGACTGGCCTGCTTGTGTATCACAGGTGCAATGTCCACGGCCCCTACCAGAGCACTTGAGGCAATTCTGGACCTGACTCCTTTAGATATCTTCATGTGCAGCTCTGCCAGAATGACTGCATATAGAATGAAATTGCAATATCAATGGTATGACAAGCCCTCTTCTGGAGGTCATACCAGTATTACTAAGAAAATTTACCATCCAACTCTCCTTATGCCTTCTGACTGCATGGAGAGAAAGTACGTGTTTGAAAGACCATTTGAAGTAGTTTTTCCTACCAGAGAAGAATGGGATAACAACACGATCGATACAAAAAATGATGATCTAATCTGGTATACCGATGGATCAAAGAAAGGTAACCTCTCAGGACTGGGTGTCTGTGGCTTGTCACCAAGATTCAACCTTTTTGAAGGTCTTGGGGAGTATGCTACTGTCTTTCAGGCGGAGGTACTTGCTATTGTAAACTGTCTGCAGATAAATATTAAGAAAGGCTACCATGGTAAGCGGATTCTTATTTTCAGCGACAGTCAAGCAGCCTTGATGGCTCTTTATTCATTTCAAGTAAAATCAAAAATTGTTTTGGAATGCAAGAATCTCCTAATAGAACTGGCAAAAAGGAATAAAATCATTCTTATTTGGGTACCAGGGCATATGGGAATTGATGGTAATGAAAGAGCTGATGAACTCGCAAAACAGGGATCCTCTTTCAATCCAATAGGAACGGAACCCTTCTGTGGAATCAATATGAAGACTACAAAGAAGGCTGTCCTAAAATGGGAAAAACAGGAGATGAACAAAGTTTGGCGCAATTCTCCTGGACAAAAACATGCTAAAAGCATGATCAGCAGCCCTTCTGCAAAAATTGCTTCTGAAATTCTTAGGCTCCCAAGATTGAAGATTCAAACAATTGTAGGCTTCATCACTGGGCATTATCATTTTAGGAAACATCTACATAGATTGGGACTTTTCGAACAAGAACCAATATGTCGGAAATGCCGTGAAGAGGTAGAATCAGCACATCACATCCTATACGAATGTGATGCCCTCGCCCTTACGCGCCTCACTACCTTAGGCAATCCATATCCTAAAGAGCTTCACCTTAATTCCATTAAGGGACTGTCAGACTATATTAATAAAGTAGGCGACCCGAGACAATGGAACTAGGAAAAATTGGGCTTGGAGTATGGTACAAAATGCAACATGTGCAGAGGTGCCACATATCTGACAAGCTCAAGCAAGAAGAAGAAGAAGAAGAAGAAGAAGTAAGTAGTAACTTAGATGCTTTTAATATTTTTATTGAAAGCAAGTTAACTTAAGTTATCTATATTTATTTATTAAACTCTAAGGACTAATTTTCATTTTAAATGACACATAAGTTAATCTGAGCGCATACTTTTTCAATAATCTTTTATTATTAAAGTTATTTTTAACCACACTGTCTAATAAGAATTGATCACTATACGGGACAAGTTAAGAAAAAATTTAATTTATTATTTCTTAAAATCCAAAAAATAATGCAAATCTAAAATATTACTTAAAACTAAAAATATCACTTGTACATAAAAAATATTATTAACCTAAAAACATTATTTATAAGAATTGAAACAAAATGAGACTAACTTTAGCCTAAAAACAATCTACCATAAATTCGCAGCAATAATTTAATTGATTTTCTTCCACATAAGTATTAATTTATAATTATACCTACAATCCACAATCCGAGGAAAAGTATCACAAAATAGTTCCCAAAAAGAAAAATAGCACATCTGGAATCAATTTTTATTATTTTTTAGTAGAAAAAAATAATAAAATTCAATTTGTCTTTTATATTATAAAGTAATTTGACTAATAAACACTAAATTCCAATCCCATATTATTTATGCAAATGAGTCATATTTCGTGAATAATATAAGAATTTTTAGAGACATTTTACACCTCTGTTATTAAAGAATAATGAATTTTCATCGGTAATCAACATTTCAGATAAGAAAAGTGACATATAATGCATTAAAAAACTAATTTTTCTTAAATTTTCACTAAACAAAAATAAAACAAATCAAATAAATAAAAACTTAAAATCCTAAAATAAAAATTTTAAATAAATTCATTTCGTAATAAAGTCAATATAATTTAGTAATTAAATACCCTAATAAGTGGTGCGTCTTTAATTAACCCACATTAGAACGTCATAAAAAGACTAATATGAGCCTCATCGAGTGACTTCTTCGTTTCAGTTCAATTGGTCAATTTTTAAAAAAAAATAGAAACAATCAAAAGATATTTTAAAATGTGTAGTAGACATATTCGCGAATGATACTCCTACTTTTTAAAACAACGAATAAAAGAATTCTAAAGTAACAATTGAAAAAACATTAGAACTTTCATAAAATCCCTTATTTAATAATTGACGTCTCAATAATCATGTGTGTTGTCATGCAAGCATGTTTGTAAAAACACTTTTAAAAAAGTAAAAAAAAAATTTTTTCTCCTTCTTTGAGGCAGGCACTGAACTGTTCTTTCCCTCGGAAAATGCCGAAGTTGCTGCAATACCCACGCCACACTACCCTAGATACCCTTGCATAGGGTGGGCCACATTCCCACATCATACGACAGAGAAAAACATCCATGCCCTGATCGGGATTCGAACCGCCAACCATTGGCTTCGCAATCAGGCACGCTGACCGCTGAGGCACCTGCTCTGGCATTTTTTTAAAATAATTAACCAAAACTTTTAGTGAAATTTTGAAAATAAACAGTCGAGATTATCCCAGCTGTCCAATTTCTCCTCATGTCCATACTTGTCCCCTCGACCCTATAAAATTAAATAATTAATAGTTAATACCTATGTATGTTAATGCGTGCACATACGTGTCTTTATGTCATACATGTGTTTTTAATTTAATAACTCCTTGAATTATTAAATATATTGGAGAAAGATGGGTAAAGTGACCATATGAATTCAAACCTCTTCATCCGCTAACATCATGCTGGATTGGGGATGAAAATGATGTTCAGTTTTATCTGTGATTAGCTTGAGAATATCTTTTACTAATTTTAAACTCTTTTTTTTTCACTTTGTTACAGATAAATGGAGCAAAATGTAATTTAAAAATTAGAAATTTTTGTATTTTAGCAAAAGTGAAAAGATTTATTCAGTGTAGCATATTCTTCATTTTTATTTAATGCAAGAATACTAAACTGGTTGTGTTTGAGGAGTTCTTTAAAAATAATCAGTAACATTGTGTCATAAATTACTTAATTACAAACAAAAATTAGTACATAATTATGAAAAAATTGGGGAATAGCAAAAGTAAAAAATAAAAATTTCGTTCTTTATTATTATTATTATTATGCATTGAGTTATCTGCTTGACAAATTCACGATAGCTTGAGACATTTTTGTTCGTGCACATTATTTAGGCAAAAGCACTGTGTTTATTTAAAAAAATATTGTCAATTCCTTAAGAAACTAATGAAAAAGATCATTTAGTTATTATGATAAATTATTTTTAATTATTAAGGTTATCATGAAAATGTAAAATATCATTTAACTATGAGAGATCGAGGAATAATGAAAGTCAAAAAATTAAAAAAATTAAAAAAGCTAATTTAATTCTTATGATAGATACTGCTATAAATTAAATAAAAAATCATTTGATAAAAATAATAAATTGGGAGATAATAGAAGCCAAGCGAATATAATTTTAAGAATAATTTATTTTTTATTTCCGGATTTGTCAGTTAGACTGATTTCTTAACGGACTAATTCTTAACGGAGCTTAGCTTATTTTTGAAGTGGTATTACTTATGCTAAATAGTTAGTTTTATCTATGCGATCCCACACATTACCTAATCTGCAAACTATCTCTACTAAGAAACCATGTTTCTTATAGGGAAATCTTGTTACACGAGGAGTCTTATGGTCTGCTGGGATCGAACTAGTGAAATCTTAACCTCTTAATGCTAATTGAAATCGATTTATTACTACTAAGCATGTTTCTTTTGGAACTTCAGCTTGAAAAATACAATATTGGAGAAGAGGAGGAAAGAAGACAATTATGTGTGCTCAAATATAGCAAGCAATCGGAAGGCAAAAGAAGGGAACTCAACCGAAGAAAAAGAAATGGTCTCAAATATTTTGCATTTTCGTTTAAGATGAACTTACGTATGTAATATATATATTCAATAATATATATGAACTTACTTATACTATTAATATATATAGAACTTGCGTATTTATATGTATTGCGTTACGTATTCGTATTTATATTGCGAAAAGGTGCCCAAATATTGATTTTATCCCATATTTGGGCACCTTTTCGTGATTTTGCAGACTTGCCAACATTTCTATTTTTTGAAATAACTTTGTGGTGTTTCTGTGAGTTTTACAAATCCGTGTAAACCTCGAATATTATACTACCCACATGTTCATTAGATATAATAATAATATAACACTGAATATCAGAATAGTTATTAAGTTTTTATCGTAATTTTAAAAAGTGTGTTTCATAATAGGAACATCATTTGATCGAAGCATTTTATTTTATTACAGTTGTTGAACAGCCGACCCAATTTTGGGCTTACAACTCTGCAAACTTGTAGTTTGGAGCCCAATCCAGAAGACAAGAAAACTCCTGAATCAAGTATTGGAAAAAATTTGCTTTCGTGGAGGACTTTTTGAGGCAACCAACCGCATTTGAGTTACATGGAGAGGAAAGCCATGAAAACCTCCCATGGTTAGCCTTACGGCAAGGGGGCTCTAACCCATGATCTGTCTATCACTGATGATATTTTACGTCAACACTGTGGTCCATGCGAGCCAGGTGCGTAATTCGTATCGACCAGCCATCGATGGGATTCGAACAAAGTTCACCTCATTGGAAGAAGAACGCTCTATCCCCTAAGCCACGATGGATTAGATCGATACATTAAAGTTATTTCTAGCATGACTTTTAACATCAAATTGAAAACTAAGTTTTTAACAGAATAAATTAGGGTGGACCATTCACCACCTCGCCCCCACCCCGTGAGCATACCAATGGGCCCCACTACAATCGTACAAATTCTCCCCAGTTTTCTTACTAGACAGATTATAACCATATTGCGGAAATATTGTACCCTATTTTTAACAACCCAGAATTATTAAAAAGTAAATGCTCAAACGTTTTTGAACTCAAACAACTATTATTATAAACGAATAAATAATCTTCACAAATGTTTCACTATTTCCGATACTATTAATAACCCTTTAAGCAAAAATAGCAACAATAATAATAATAATAATCAATTGCATGAAAAATTATTAATTTCATTCAAGGCAAAATCCCGGAAATTCTAATCAACTATCATAAAAAATAATTAAGTTTTTAAATAGAATCTTAATGAATCTAAATATCAGTTAATAAAGTAAACTTAGCTATATTGAGTGAGAAACGAGGTTTGTTGAAATAGGGCGTCACTATGAGGTCAAAAAAGAGCACAGGTTACTTAAATATGGCCTTGCTCAAAGCCATGGTCTCTTTGCTTTTGAGTAGGGTAGTATGTGCCAAAAAAATGGCAAAAAAAGGAAGAAGAAAATATTTTAAACATTTTAATTTAAGTTTATCCTTTCAAGAGAAAATTCCCGGAAGTTCATGTGATGAACCTAACTAACGATTTCTCAATTTAATATTTTTCTTTGAAGTCATTAACGGTGTTTTAATAAATTAAAACCATTAACTACAGGCGATTGCTTTGAGTACACACTCAAATAAACTATTTTGTTTGAATTGACATTTTTGTAAATTTTATTTTTTCTACGTTGAGAAATCGAATTTTCTTTAAGTAGTATCTATTTTTTTTTTCTTTTTATTTCATTCAATAGCAAACACTTGAGAAAAAAAAATTAAATTAGTTTCAAATTGAGATAGATGAATTTTTTTATCATAAATAACAGTATAAAAAAGTTTCATTGAGATTATTTTTTTAAGTTAAACAAATTTACCAATTTATTCACTAAAAAATAGATGGATACAAAAAATTATGATTGTGCTAGATAAAAAAAAAAGATTAGTTCTTATCTACTAGTTACTGGTTTATCGTTCTTAAAACAGCCACTTTTGATGAATATAACAAGAAAACTATACACTATATTAACGTGAAAAATAATTTTTTTGGCCTATTTGTCGAATAATGCAGGTCAATTAGTAGGATGCAATGTTAATAAGCAGTAAAATTTGCTCTTCCCGAAATCTATTTCCCCCCTTCTTTGGAGAACCGAATTTATGACGTCACAAGCTTACAAAATGTTTAATCTATTACATTTTTGAATGCTATTCGTTTTGTATTAACAACTGTTTTGAAGCCTACGATTTATATTTTATGTAATAATTTGTCCGCATTCAAATTACTATTCGAATGCATTCTTATTTAAAGCTTTTATTGAAGTTTTTTTTCTTTGAAGCTTTATTGAAGTAGTAATAATGTAATCTCTATGTTAAGAAAAGCTTAATTTACCTTTATATTTTCCAACAAAATCTATACTTTTGCATATCTTAACAAAAAAAAGTGCATTAGGGGTATGGTTTTTTCAGGAGAAAAGTATATATCGAGCAGGAAAGGAAATTAAAAACCCAGTAGAAATAGAAAAAAATGAATCGAATAAGTCAAATAAATACGTTTTTATTTAAAACAAAATTTAGATTTGTCAGAAGGGACTAAATTGAGTTTTCATGTAGAAGTAGTTTATGATTATATAAAACATTAAATTGATTATTTTTTGTGATTAATTCATTTTATATTAAATACAATTCTGATGAAATGTATTTTTGATTTTGATTCATTATTAACTAAATATAATTACCCCATACAAATACAAAAATTACAAAACTGAGAAGTAAATGCAGCCGAATAAATGGTTTTTATGTATCTAAAGTGTCGTGATAAATTTACCAAATTTTATCACGTTTACAAATTTCGTCACATTTATTAAATTTTATCACGTATTTTAAAACAGTTATACTGTTAATTTTACCGTAATCATTACAAAAGCACCTTGGTAAAAATTTCCGAGTCTTTTAGTGTCCCCATAGAGCCAGAAGCACGGTAAATTTTACCAGATTATGGTAGTTTTGACCAGGTTTTTTTTTCTCAGTGGGAAGTTAGTGTATAAAAGTAATTATAATGATAAAAGTGTAATAAGTGACTTAACTCCTTTTATTCCACTATTTTTAATCCCCTCCACTCTTTTATCACACTTCTTCATACCGCTCTATCCCTGCTTTTCACTTGTCACATAATAATAAACATATACTTGCAATTCAGAAACAAAGTACTATGTAACATAACAATAATTATGATTATAGTATGCATATTTTTTTTGTGAAGAAGGTGAAAAAATATAAAAATAAAAAATACAAAAAATTTAATCTGCTGATTTTAATTTTAATTGACTTTAAAAACAGGAAAACCTTTGCTGATAACAGTTAAAGATTGAAAAGAATCTCCGAGAGAGCCAGGGCCCACCCTGGGCTGTGGTGCCAATAATAATGATGATGATTAAATTCTTTTTTTAACCAAAATATGTTGTTCCACTTCTTCTTACCCCTCTTTCCTCCCTTGTGGTTAACTTTCACAATTCATTAACTCCTTCCGCTCCCTCAGAGCGTGACATCACTTGTAGACGGTACCTTTAGGAAACAATTCCAAAAATTGGCTTTTAATAAATTAATTTTCTTAAAATTTGTTAGAGTTTAAAGTTTCATATTTAAAGCAATAAATAAGTAAAACTTTCTGTAATAAATTAATCTACAGTTTTTTTTTTTTTTTTCATAATAGTTTTTTGTGCTGTAGATGTACTAAATTTTGACACAAAAAATACGAAAGTAGATTTTTCGTATACCGAAACTTCTAGAACAACACAAAATAAGGAAAATCCAAAAATGAAAAATTTTAAAAATGCTTTTTCTTCCACTCCTAAGGATATATATGAAATTTACGTCCACATTGATTGCATAATTTCAAAAGCAACGATTAAAATGAACTTATAAACCCAAAAAGAGGTAAAATTATTTATTTTTAGGTTTAAAACAATCAAAATGTGATGGATAATGCTATAGAGCAGCGGTTCCCAATTTTTTTTTCGACTAACGACATTTTTTTTGACAGTACCCCGACTTTATAACTGAAGTATATAAAAACAGTGAATTTAATAACCTATTAAAGACGGCTTTATTTTGAAAATATTTAATAAGAAGAACGGCATTTTTTCATCGTCTTATTATGAATAATCTTAAATTAGGTTCTACACTTGAATTTACAGACCTGGAGCTGAATCTAGTCTAGTTATAAATTTGTTCTTTGTGTATAAACATAAACTGAAAATGAATGAAATAAGTCGAATCATGGTTTTCGTTGGAATGAAAACTAAAAAGAAATGCTATAAACGTTGAAAATTTCTGGTAGTGAAACATATTTCTTTATTAACAATCTAGTTATTTCATTTTGGTTTGAAAAGCATGATGGGAAGTATTAATACAATATTTTATAAATGCTTGCCATTTCATAGCTTATTCAATACACTATGCAATAATATATATCCAATACATAGTATTATTTGAAAATTATGTATTTTTTTCATCAAAAAAATTTGATGTTTCTTTTTTATCAGTAATTTACTTTAAATAATATCCCAAAGTCAATCAAAATATTAATAAATAATGGATCATTGATTGAATCTAAATGTATTTACAAGTTTTAAAAATGTTCAAAAAAAAGCTTTAAAAATAAATCTTAAGTTTTGGAACCCGTTTAACTCTTCCACGGAACCCTAGAGTTCCGCGGAGCAACATTTGGGAACCACTGCCATCGAGACTAGTAAATCGTTTAATATATTTGTTATGGATTATCCACCTACAACCTCATTAAAATTTTAAAAACCAATAAACATTAATCACGAACTATCAGCGTCTATTAATAATTCAAAGTAAAACTTTTAAGTATTGCAACACTTGGTGGTGTTTCATTTTCAATTCCTTACCCACGTTCAACCGAAATTAAATCTTATCATCATCATGTGAACCAGTTCTTGGCCTTGACTCAGTTTCATAAATCAGAGCAGAAGATTTACTGATGAGGACATTTATGTAGTAGGTAGAAAAGGAAAGGTGATAGAGAATGAAAAAAGTTAAAAAAGAAGAAGAAAAAGTGTATTCTCTGGCATTCATAGAGCATGAGAAATACATAAATAATGCATATAACATAAAGTACAAGCATTATTATAAATGGAAACTGCTTAGCATTGTACGAAGTGGAGATTAGGACTTTATCGAGCTTTAGTTTTTTCACGGAAGCACCTGCAGAAAAACTTTTAAATGATGAGGCAAAGTCAAGGTCTTGTTAGAATGATAAGGACTTTTTTTTATTTAAGTCCCATCATAATTTCTTTTCATAAAATCGTTGAGTACATTTGAATGCTAAAAATTAAAATTTTATGTAGGTTAAGGTTAAATGAAAGGCAAAGAGTAAAAATATTCAAATTTTCACACGTGTTCTTTTTTGAGAAAGGAATATTAAAAAAGATCATTTACTGTTATTTATTTTAACTTTAAAATATCCAAAAATCGATTGGTAAACCCAGGGGGTGAAGTGGAAAGCAAAGCTTAGGGGAAAGTAGAACAATAATAAGAAATATACTCTGATTCAAAGGTTCACTGCAAGCATTTATGTCTTAATAGTTAGTATAGAAGTAATAAAGCACAAATAGACAATGCCGTTGTTCACCCATTTCACAAAAAGTATTTATTTTATTTTATAACCTACGTTGAACAGCCGATCCAATTTTAAGCTTACTGCTACCAATGTTCAAATCCGTAGTTTTATAATTTTGAACCCAATCCAGAAAACAAGAGAACTCCTGTATCAAGTACTGCGAAACTTCTATTTTGGTTAGAACGTGTAATTTAACATTAATGTCAATTAAAGTGATTACCCTTAATTATTTAATAATTACAAAATATCATTATCGTTAAAGAGAATTAACCGTCAATCAAAATTCTAAGCGATTTAAGACTAACAAAAGAAAAAAGAAAATTTTAATTAATTCTTTGTACTGGATGCTATCACAAACTTCATTTGTTTTCTGATCACTTTAAATAGAATTTAGAGAAATATAATCGCATAATGAAATTCACGGATATGCACATTTTATTTTATTTTGACTTGTAAGAGTAATTATATTTAATATGAAGTTCTGTATCTGATCTCAATACAAATTTCAATCAATTCCTAATTGCTAAAAACTGATTTGTCGTAATATTATCGGAAATTTGAACTTTTTTTACCAGCAAAATTCCACTCAATATTCTACTAGGTAAATAGTTCAAATTGTAACAGCACCATTACTTAATAACAATGCGAGATTCAGTCATCGTCTGCTTATAATCGTCTTCTGTCTAAGACAGATTTTGGGAAAATACGGAGAATATAGAATTGACACCTTTTCATAGATTTCAAAACTACGTATGATTGTATTAATAGGGAATTCCTTCTGGAAGCAATGCATGAACTGAGTATACCCAGATAAATTTGTTTCTCTGGTGCCCTTAACCTCTTGCTTACGGTTAGTACAAAATGTAGACCACATCACATGTAGTGATATAACTGGTACACCGTAAGCAAAAGATTAAAGAAGCAAATATACAAATCCGTATCCAGGGAGACCTGACAGAACAGTTTGATATATTAAGAACGATGTATGTACGTCAAGAAGGCGCATTGGCTTTTCTCTTATTTAATATTGCCCTAGAAAAGGTTATCAGAGATTCTAACATAACATAATATCGTTAGTAAGTCAGTCAAACTATTGGCCTATGCAGACGATATCGCTATTATGGCACAGACTACTCAAGCTCTTAAGCAAGCCTCTATTGTCTTAAAACAAAAGGCAACGACAATGAATTTAATATTAAACGAAAAAGACCATGTATATGCCGTGTCTAAATTCTGATCTCCAAATTAGTCGTTTAGAAATTATGGAATACAAATTTGAAAAATTATATTGCTTCACCCATTTAGGAGCAGAATTTAACAATAGCAATTACCTTACTACAAAAATGCATACAAACTAATCGCAAATGCTAATAGATATTTTCACAGTCTGAAAAAATGTATCAGATCCAACTCTTTAAAATTAAGAACTAAACTACTCTTATACAAAACTCTTATAAGACCAGTCTTGATTTATGCTTTTGAGACCTAGGCATTGTCTTCGAAAAACGAGTAGGCGATTGCAATTTTTGAAAGAAGGGTGCTATGAAGTATCTGTGGTGGAACTCAGATAAACCCTCGATAGATAAACCATGGAGAAGAAGAACTAACTCAGAGCTGTATAAAATCTTAAGTGAGTCTGATGTTGTCAAGAACATAATAATAGAAAGACTAAAAAGGGCAGAACATTTAATCAGAAAGCAGGAAGACCGAAACTGCAAGAAAATATTTTTATCAAAACTTAGGGGAACAAGACGAAGAGGAAGACCACATCTTAGGTGGATCGACAGTGTTGAGAAGGACATCAACACTTTGAAAATCAAGAACTAGAGGACAGTCGCGAAACAGAGGTACAGTAAGAGAAAACTTCAAGAGAAAGCCAGGGCCCACCCAGAGCTGTCGCGCGAGTGAGGAAGAAGAAATTCTTAACATTTTTCTACTAGTTAAAATAATCAAATTTTATCTGGAGCCTTATACTTGATAACAATATAAATTCCAATGGTTTCAAGAAATGTTCATTTTGTATAAACAAATATGTAACGTGCGCAAAATAAAATACGGACCACCCTGAACAACTTAAAACGTGTTTTTCTGAATAAACATACTTTTTTTCGACTGATTTGGATTTCTGACCCCCAAAATATATATGGTAGCTCCAATCTGGAAAATATGGTTCTACCAGTTTGATCAGGAGAGCGGTCCGAAGTTTAGACTCCTTAATGTTAATTTTTTACGTATTTCGCCATATCTCGAGAACTTTTTTAGCGAATTAAAAAAAATTTGCGCACAACTGTAAAATTTGTTCATCCAAAGATAGTTCCATGCAAAATATTAGTAAATATTTATTTCTTTTTATTATTTTATTTAATTATAAAGAAAAAAATTTCAATTGTAAGGTATAACATTTTTTACATCATTTTAAAAGTATTTTTTACATTAATTTTACGTGACAAAATACAAAGTTTGAGCAAATCTAAAAGTTCTTGAGAAATGGAATTTTAATAAAAGCATCGATTTCTCAGGAATTGTTCAACCAAATTCGCACGATTTTTCTCTGGGAAGTAAGATTTTGTATACCTTACAATTCAAAATTTTTTTACAGCTATCACTTTAGATATTGTAAAAATCTGCTTAATATAAATAATAACTATAATCATTTATAATTACTAAATTAATTGTATTCTGATTTTGAAATGTAATAATTTTTATATCAATGGATTTATATTTTTTTTCCTTAAAATACAGGGGGGGGGGAGTATTCCATGCAAGGATAAATATTCATAAATATTTTGAAATTCAAAAAATGTTCTACAATTATTATTTAAATTAGTAATTACCAAAAAAAAACTTAATTGTAAGGTATACAGATTTGTACATAATTTCAAACTATGCAAATTTAAATAGCAAGATTCAAAATTTCAATAGAATTGTTTGAAAAGTTCTCAAGAAACTAAAATTTAAAAATTGAACTCTTTTGAAATTTTATTACTCAATTATTTAATCGATTTCATTCAAATTTTGTTTGATCAGTTAAAATCATGTAAAAACTTGTTTACGTAAATATTTAGAAAAAATTTCAGTAACTATTAAATTAAGTAAGTAATTAAAATTACTTTTTCATAAGGAATTAACATTAGATATTCCCATAATTTACAAGTCAAATATAAGAATCCGTTAAAATATTAGAAGAACATTATTGAATCTCACTTAAAATATTGACTGGACAAATTATTTAATATGTTTCTACTATCACTCAAACCAAAATAGTGAGTGGATCTTATTCTGCGGAAATTTGATTATTTAATCAAATGTTATTCAGATAATCTTTTTTTTTTCTAATTTGCGCATTTAAAGTATTTTTTTACGACGAAACAATAATGAATAAAATTTAATTTTTTCTGATCATTAAAATATAATAATAAAAAATTTTTTTTAGCACTAGCTTACAATAATTTTTCAGTAGGCTAATTTCTAAAGTTTATGCAATTTTTTTTCTTTCTATTTTTCCATGAAGTATCAGAAATATGACATAATATGCAAAAAATAAAATTAACATAGGGGTTTAAACTCAGAGTTATAGGTTGAAGGCAGATATTCTTGAGTTCTTCGCATGCTCTTCATTTCCTGAAGGTCAAGAATGCATTGGAAACAAAAATACTTACGGACTCAGAGAAAACATAAATTTGTGTTAAATGAGTAACATAAATTGGCTGCACAAATTGTATTGTTATATTTTAGACGATTAGTATATTTCCAACTTAATAGATTAAAAATCCTTTCCTTTGATTGAAAGTTTTTAAGAGTGACTCGTTTTCTTTCGTTTTTATTCATAATACTAAGCGAAATAAAAATAACAATATTATTTTTGGGTTTAAAACACTAATTTATAAATCATTTTTTAATACAAAAATAACTCAGTGACTCATTTCCCCTCAAGCTAGACAGACTATTTCTTATATTAAACTATTTTTATTAAATTTAAAAGGAAAAAAGACAAAGAAAAGAGAGAGAAAGCAAATATCTCATCAATAACAAAAATGGAAAAGAAAAATATATGAAATTCCATTTTTAAACTAAAAATCCAGATTTATCTTTATTTAAAAAAAAAAAAAAAAAAAAAAAAAAAAAAAAAAAAAAAAAAAAACTGCCTAGCAATATTTTTTCTAATTTTGTTCTAGATTTGCATTACATTCAATATCTCTGACAAAGAGAGAGTAGAAAACAGTATGCCAATTAATATTTAAATGTGAGCTACAGACAGAAAAAAAAAAAAACAGTAATAATAAAAGAAAATTTTATTACTTGATTTTTACTGTTACCAGGTTTAGTTTAATACTGGTTGCACATTTTAAAGCTAATTATCTAACGGAATCCATTGTTTTTTTGTTTTTTTTTTTTTTTCAACAGGTCAGTTTTAGCTCGGATTTTTTTAGTATGCAATACAGTTATATGAAACCAATATTTTCTTGAAGTAGTTTTTACAGCAAAAGTCTTCTAATAGCACATTAAAAATTAACTTTTTTATCAGCAGTAACTTTTGCAAAAAGCTGCTAATTTATTACTTTCCTACATAAAAAAATTAAAATTTTGCTATTTTTAGTTCCTAAATCAAAGTGTTTGTCGTAACTCTCAATTAAATTAAAACTTTATATAAAAGATGAACAATACTAGAGAGAAAAACTCAAGTGAAGAAAATTAAATAGTATTGTCACTAAAAATAATTTTAGTTTAAAAAAAACTGTGAAATTAAATATCAAAGCACTTAAAAAAGCAATATATGGGCATTAAAAGAAATTGGCAATTTTATTATATTTGTTTCTGTAAATAGCCAACATCTGGCTTAATGTGCAATCACTATAGTAAAAATGCTGAATACCAGCTGCATATGTAAATTCGTGTTCTTATTAAGGTTAGAAAAAACTCAAATAAAACTAAATTTTAGCTGTTCAATGTAAATTTTAATAAGAACACGTTCTTACTACTACTTCTTACTACATTAAAATGATAGTAAGTCTAGAATGAAACGAAGAAGCTGATTGATGAATTAATCAGAGAATTGATTAATCTAGAAATGAATAACACAAGAAAACAAAATAAATTTTAAAAACTACATTTAAAAATGTTTTAATTTTTGTCAGACCTAAAATGGATATCAATTCTTAACTTAAGGTCTCAGAAAAATAAAATTGTTTCCCATTTAGCCCACTTGAAATTGTAGTTGTAATAAATTTTTATTTGTTGCTTTTAAATGTCTATAAGAAGTTTGCAAACCAGCTATTATTTTTACCTACATGTTTTTGATAAATTAAGGTCAGAGTAATTTACCGAAAACTTACCAATTAATGTAACTAAACATTGCAAATTTGAAACAGAAGTTAATTATTAAAAAAAATATTGTTATCGCCGCAAGGCGATCACAGGTTACCCATTGGTGAAATGGTTCTCATTTTTTATTTTTTTTAAGCAACTTTATTGTGCTTTCATCTTGGACGTCTTTAAGTGTTAATCTTGAACTGCTCAGTACATAATTTCGCAGACGTATTTGAATGCAGCTCAGACGCATTCTGTGTAAATTCTTTTGAATAGACATTGAACAGCCAATCGAGATCAATATTAACATTTTCGGATTGGTACAATGGTGTTTGATGGAGATTGTAAGCTGCATCATTAATCCGTTTCGGATTCACAAGTTCATACATGAAATATGATTTAAAAGCTAGGCTTTTTTTCTATTTTACATGAATAGTGTATGAATAATTTATATTGCGTGGAAGACAGTCTACGGTCTTGTGTAAGTCATTGGGTAAGTTGATAATGAATCCTTTTATCCTTAACTGATGATCAACAACCAGTTCTCGTATTCGCATGAAAGGGGTTCGGAGAGTCACCATTCGCTCTTCGGTAGGGTTCAATTCTCTCAACCACTTTGGTACTTTTGTGAGGGATGGGCTTTATACTTGCGCTTGCGAACGGGATCCTTTCGTTTTTCCATTAGTGGGTAACGCTAAAGATCTTCCCGTCTACGTTCTTTGGCTTTTTCAGAATCGGTAAGTTTAGGCCATGACATCGTTTTCTTTTCTTGCTTCAACTCTAACTTTTCGAACCGTGTAAATCAGTCTGGACCCTCTTTATTTGTGATATTCACCTGAATTAGTATTGAAAACGATCCAGTTTGAACTGCAGGCTAGAATTTCTGATTCTTAATTAAAACAATAAAAACAAAAATATCGTTCAAATGATGAAATTCTCTTTTATTCACAACTCAAGAAGTATTTGTGGGATCTCTCTGGTCCCATATCTCAAAAATAAACTCACCAACTTAATGCATTGCAAAAATTAAAAGTGAAAAAAGGAATTCTAAAAAAATTATCATACAGCAGCGGTCGTCATAAAAGTAATATTATTACTAGCACTTTATGAAGTCAA
Source organism: Parasteatoda tepidariorum (assembly GCF_982258835.1). NCBI lineage: Eukaryota > Metazoa > Arthropoda > Arachnida > Araneae > Theridiidae > Parasteatoda > Parasteatoda tepidariorum. Next base: position 31,101,401 of record NC_141755.1, read on the forward strand.
TCATTCAAACATTTACATTACTGAGCAAAGAGATACAACATTGTTAACATTTTCTACCTCAGCTATTTTAAAATTGAAGCACATCTGGGTCTAACCCTAGTACTGCAGACACAAAAATTAAGTACTTTTTTCTGTTTCAAACATAATTAAATACTTCATTTCACATAATTAAATTTATTAAATGCTTATTGGTACATCATAATTAAACCTCATTTTTGTTTTGTAAAGTGAATAAAATATGCTAGGCTGTTACTAAAATAATAATGCTTCACACTAATGTTAGCATAACAATTTTTAAAATCCACAACCTTTACCATCCATTTGATGAGCTATTAGCTATGATTTCACCACACATCTGGGAAATATAGGATGGTAAATAATAACAATAGGTAGATAATCGATAAATTTAAGAACTGAAAATGATTTTATTTGCCAGCTTTTCTAAAAAATAGCAACAAATAAACATCCGTAAATTTACTATCTTATTACAGTCCACACTTGATATATAGACCCCGATAAACCCAAACAAAAACAAACGCTATAATGTGATTGCACTATCTTTTGAAAATAGAAAACTAGACCAAATATTTACTTATAATTAATAAATACTGGACTTAAGAGAAAAACATGCTATGCATTAAAAAGAATTAGGAAACTACAGGAATAATTGACATAAACTAAGTTTTTTTTTTTTTAGTATCAATAAAGTGCAAGTATTAATATAATACATTAAACGTTCATTTAATTTTTTTCAAATGACATCTTTTAATATTATGAATAATTTTTAGAAAGTCATTCAGTGTCTTTTTTAGATTTCAAAATTCTCTTTCACAAGAACAATGGCTTTTCCTGTCTATAGAATTACATCACGATTTTTAATCATTAAAAAGCTTTCCAGGATTTTGAATATTTTAAGCAATTTGTGATTTTGGTGTAAATCTTCTGTCCACTTCCTTGAAAATATTTAACTTATGTTCTAATCATATAGCATTTATCAGTTAACGAGCAGTCAATTTTGCTAAAATTCATCATACATCGCATTGGTCATTATAATGGGAAAATCACAGAATAGACTGTATAAAAATAGTGTTTTGCTATGAAAATTATAATGCTGTATGAAATGGAGACTCTTTGTATTTCACTTTAAGAAATATTTGTTGGCAGTCCACGATTCAAATTATATAAAAAAATTTAATTGATTTTTTTTCAACAACAAGAAATATTTTCTTTTAAATATGTTTTATGACAGCTTAATTCACAACATAAAAAGCTATTAACATAATCTAAAATTTTACAACTACTGCTAATGTAAATAACCTTTTTAAGCCTAAAACTGTATAAAATTTCAATTAAAAGAAAAGTACTCACACCAAAAAAGGATAATAAATTTAAACATTTTATTTTAAAGCCAGTTTAATTAATTAGGTAAAATCCTAGTATATGTTACATGATTGGAACCATTCTGAAAATTTTTGCCGATGCACCACTGCAAAATCACATCACAAATTCCAAAATGAAAAATTACTAAAACGCAATAATTCAACAAATCTCTAACTACGGATATCAAAACTTTATTATCTTCCCGAATATCACCAAATCCACCAAGTAACGTATAATAGGATAAAGTCAATAATTTTTTTTAAAAATTGTTTATTTCCAACAAAAAAATCTAATAACTCAAGCACTGGTATGAATAAGGAACTGCTATAGTTGAGCTATGGCCTAACTATCAATTCCAAATTTATATTTACATAAACAGTGAAACCACAGTTAAGCGGACATTCTTGGGACCGAAAAATATGTCCGTTTACAGGAAGGGTACCATAATATGAAGTTCAACACCGTAAATTGTTTTCAAAATATTTTCAATGATATAGAAATAATTAAATAATCTACATTTACATGGACACTATTTACAAGGATAATTATTTAAACTTTAAAAAATATTTTTTCTGTGCATACATGAAAAAGTTTGATATACATAATTCTAGATTGTAGCTACAGATAAATTAATATAATTTTCCTATTAACACAGATGTTCAAGTTAGTCATATGATACCGAATAGAAGCTTCTAGGCCTCAATCGGTTTCAATTATTAGGTTTATACCCCATAACACCTACCTATCACGTGATAAGAAGCTTGGTTAATACTTCTTTGAATGTAAACCTCCCACGATTCACAGAAAACAAAAGAAATCAATGCTTACCTGTAAACTAAGAGATCCTATGGAGTTGATATATTCACAATTAATTATCTAGGTATCAAGTGTCTGAATAAATGTTTAATCTATATGAACACCTTAAAAATTATATTTCTGTTCTCTCTTTTTTTATCTGAATGAGTATTATCATTTTCCCTCCTTTCTTTGCAAAGATAAGGCAAGGTGACAGGAGAAAGATTGATTCTTTAGTAGTGAAATAGCTTAATATTTTTAGTTATGTATAAGGAAAAACATATACATGCTTTAAAAATGGTAAAAAGTTGCTTTTTTATCTTCTTGCAAGTTAAAGCAGAAAAGTTTTTTTTTTCCAATTAAAAATTGTGTCCAGTTTGAAGAGATAGAAAATAACCTTTCGGGGTAAAGATGACTGTTCGTGGAGAACGTACATAATGGTTTATTCAGAAAAGATTCACGGGGAATTATAAATATGCTCCGATTGAGAGGCGTCAGTTTTGCTGGAGTATCTATAACAGCTTGTTTCACTGTATTATAATTTACATTAGTTATTAAATAAAATAAAAAACTATGAAAATAAAAATCAATATAAATCAAATTCTTAAGGTGAAACAGGTCACTTACTTAATTATAAAAATTAACTTATGAAACAAGATTTATTCCCCTACTTAAAAGTTTATAATTCATATAATAAAAACTATAAACCTGTGAGTAATTCATTCATTTTATTCACAGAAATTAGATAGTAAATTACATTTACTAAATTCTGTTTCACAACACATTCTGTTTACTGCAAGAACTAATAGTAAATAAATAAATTACAAAGAATAATAAAAATCAGTTCACAATTTGTGTGCTTAAAATGAATAACTGCAAAAGAGAATAATTTATAAATTTAAAAATTCACAAAATTATTTAAAAGTGAATGGAGAATAATCACGATTAAAAAATTACACAATGAAGTTAGAACTGGAAACTTACAGCTGCACAACATTGAGCTCAATAACATGACTATAAACGAGATGAAAAACCCACAGCAACATTAACATCTTTTACACATATGTAATGCTTATACATTTAGACTTTGTAACATACACAGATATCTGGTTTATAAAAGAAAAATCAATTTTAAATCTAACATTTACTAAATCATTTGACTAGATTAAAATATAAATTATACAACTCCGCTTATAGGAATGTTTAGACTTTGATCAGTCTTGACCCTTAAAACCTATCTTATTTAAACACAACATATATATGTATTTATGGAATTAGAATATATGAAAATAATAACATTACACTATTTTTTATCATCAGTCAAATCAACATTAATTTTGAAGTATACATATGGATAGTATTCTTCAACGCCAAAACTCGTCAAACCTCCAGGTATATCTTCTATTTGGCCTGATGCTAAGCTGCTATCTAAATGACTGTAAAATTTGTTCAAAAGTTCCCTCAACTTCTTCGGTTTTAACGGCTCCAGCAAAACAGCTTGGAAATTAACGGGCAAACCGTAACGTAGAACAGATTCCACAAAGACTCTCAGAGCTTTAACATGGATCCAAGCCACAAAGCATTCACTGAAGTTGACTTTCAACCATCTAAACAAAACGCTCAACTGCTTGCTCTTATCCATTTTCAACTTAGCATGCTGACTCTTAACGGAAGCCAGCTCTTCCTCAGAATATTTGAACTCACGGACGACAAACTTTTTTTCTCGTGACTTTTGTTTGAACACCTCGACGGCCTTTTTAAACAATGAGACATTATAAAGAGAGTGTTCATTATCTTCAAAGATCTTTTGACTTGATCTGGGTACTACATGCTCGTGTAGACTTTCATAAGTCTTTTCCCAATCCTTCGACAAAGGGTTTGGTACAACTACAAGAAGTGTGGTTAAATACTCAGAATCCAACACGAAATGTTCCTTTTTGACAAGATCACCCAATGATCTTAAGAGAAGACTCCCTGTTTGCTTGCGTTCCAGATTCTGTAAACTCGTCTTTAAGCTATTATAGGCCGAGGCACGTTGTTTAAGATCAGCTTCGATCTGCTGCACCTGTTTATTAATTATTTCAGCAATGTGCATTAGAGGCTGGCGAGCAGGATACTTCGCCATGTCCCAAGAAAAGCGAGTAAGGAATGTGCAAAGATCAACGTTGTTGACGTGCAAATTTTCTTTCAACATTTCTTTTTGATCTTCTAGAATTTCCTCCATGTAAGATACTAGCTTCTTAATAATAGCTTCAACATATGAATCTATTTTACCCAAATCATCAGTTAAGCCAACAAGAGTATCGAGAGTTCCAACTTTTAGATCAGGAATATGAAATTTATAGTTATTAGAAACATTGTTCGGTTTCGTTGCGTTATTCAGCTTTTCTAGGGTTTGAGGTCCAGGGGCAGATATGATCCAATACTCAGGCATTTTTAAATTTATCTATCTTTTAATAATCGACAATAAATTTTGTCTACACCTAACACTATTAAATACTCCCTAAGATCAGTTCAGTCAGATCATGTGACTTATTTATTTTGTTTCTAAAAAGGTCATTCTTCAGTGCTTTAACTTTGATCATGCTTACAGCACACTTGATATTAAATTCATTTTCGATGATATTCTGAATTGAAATTCCTTTTAAATCATTTTATGAATATTAATTAATATTGTATATTAATAATCGTCACCTCTTTTAGGAAAATAATTGATTGAACAAATATTTTACTTTCGAGTCTAGTGTCATCGATTAAATGAATCGATTAAACATTCGGCGTGTTCGATGAAAATATTCGCTCTTTTTTGATTGATTGACATGTGTTCAAAGCTACTGCTGTGCTAATTCGAAATTAGTGGAAATTTCTATTTGTTTACACATGTATATCTGGAATTCTGCGGAAAATATTAAAATTCTAGCATATAATCATAGAACTCTTTATCGAAAATATACCAATAGAACTGAATGATATTAAATTTAATTGATGTATATATCTACGTGTGTGTATATTAGCCACATAAATATATTGTAATAGCATATGTGCAATGGGGAAAGATAAAAAACAAAAGAAAAATCGCGATGACAAGTAAGTTTTAGACAAAAGAAAAGGATTTATTAACCATCGTCAAATATATAAGAATTGTCAACTGTAAAAACAGGGTAAAGAAATTCAAAATCAGGTCGTCTGGTGGAATTCGGTCATTTTCACTTTAAATTTTCTTATGTTAATTTAAAAATTCATATTTATTGTTTAATATCATTATCCTTGATGTTAAATATTAAATCTTTTTTAACAGTTTCGCTTCATATCAATAAATTTACTATTCAACATAGGTTTGATAAGGTCTTAAAGATGATTTGTATTTAAATGTAAACAATCATCAAACAATATCTTATTTCATTGCTTCAATTTAACTTCTCATCTTCAGACAGTATTTTAACTAGTAATTACAGCATTTATTTTTAATTTTTTAAAAGATTTATTCTAGTTTTAAATGTAAAAGCTCCTTTGCCACAAGAAAGGTATTGCTTGGGTTCTTTGAGCATTTTTTTAAAACTAATTTTATGTTGTCAAAACATTCTAATTATATTTGTGTTATTTTTATTGATATGATTTGTTTATGATTGTCATAAAAGTTGAATTGGATGTATGACTAAACTACAATACAATCTTTTCATAAGTATTGAAACTAATTTTCAATTGTTTCATTTAATATTTGGATTTTATATTATACATTAATGTTTGGTTTTTTTTATACATTATTTATTTTATTTTTATGATATAAAATTGTAATTTTTGTATAATACAGTAATTAAAAAATTCAATTAAAAGTAAATATGTTTTACTATTTTTTCTTAATCCCTATGTACGATTCTCCTTTTAAATTTCAAATATTCTAATTACATAATTTATTTTGAAAAATACTTTCAAATAATTACTGTTTCTGAATTAATTATCATATTAGTTGCTAATGATTTAAAACTCATTGAACTTCTTTACAGATTTGTTGTATGAAAGGCTGTTTATTTCTCCTAAATTGGAGTATTCATTTAGGAAATAAAGCTTTGTCTTTATTTTATAATATCACTGTTGCTCTTGCAACTCAACCAAATGAAATGAGTTTTTGAAAAATTAAGAAACTCTTATTTATTTAATTATTTATTTTTTTTATATACAAGGAAAATAAAATTTGATGGATAACACAAAAGGATATCGGTCATTCAATGTTTGTCTAAAAAAATCAACATTCTGTTCTATTAAAAAAGATGTGATTTCACTTATCTATTTTGAAAATCATTATTTAACCTGGTTGTAACTGATAAAAGCATTGCTATTAATATGTTATTAACAAAGAAATAAATTCTTTCTTTTTTTTTAATAAGATCTGACATTGTTAAATAAATAAATAATGTTGTAAACATTGTGAAATTGCCAACTTACTGTGTTTATTATTTAATCCTAAAAGTAACTAGATTTCTATTGTAGTTTTTTACTCATAAAAAGTTCATTTATGATAAAAGAAAAAAAATTAGGTTCTTCTTTATATAGATAATTCTATATAAAGAATGATGTAATAAAGGGTTATTGTGCAGACACTCTCATCAAAACCTGAAGTCTAATGACTAATTAAAATCATTATTGCTCTCTTAAAATTATATGTTTTTATCAGAGTTGGAAAATACCCAGGGTTTTTTATTTTTTTAAAAATAACCTGTGGGTTTTTTAAGATATCACCTAGTTAAAACAATTGATAAAAAATAACAATTGATATATGGGCAGATTAACACTTTGGCTTTTTTTTAGGTTTGTGGGTGAGTCAAAAACCCTGGTTTTAATGAAATAACAGTTCTTTATTTCAAAAAATTAAAATTTAACCTATAAATGTCTGTGTTGTATACATTGGAATTTTGATAAATACTGTATTTATACCTCTATTACACATTTGCTGATTTAATGAACCAAAATTTTTACAAGTGTCTTTAAAAATTAGCATATTTTTATCTGAATTTAAGAATTTGAAATTGGAGATTAAATATTCTTTGAAGTTCAAAAAAAAGTTTGTGTTGACCTTTTATTTATTTATTTATTTATTTTTAATTGATAAAAAAAAAATTTATAATTAGTAGATCGGTATTATAGACATTCGAAACTAGTTTTAGATGAGACATGTAGAGTTTTGGTATTAAAGTCTCCAAAACCCATATTGTGGGGGGGAAAAATTTATCTTAATCTAAAATGTAAGCCCATAGTGTCTGAAATCGAAAAATAAATGTCTGTATATATTCATAACTTTGAGTTTAAAATATATTATCTGTATAAAATTATAATTCATAAAAGATTGAATGATTTTTAAAAAAAAAACATTTATTCTTTTTATTTATTTATTTCATGCTTATATATGTCCCAGATTTCTGATTAATGATAATTGTTTATTTATTTTTTCCTTGTTGTTTTTGCAAATTTCTTTACTCACTTAAGATAAAATTCAACTACAATATCTGGTTATTCCACAGTTTAAAATAGAAATGTTTACCGGAAATATTTAAATATGATGTGATGTTTGTGTGTATGCTTAATAAATATTAATTTATTTTATTTATTGCCCTTTAGATTTGAAGATCCTGAGACAGTATCCAATATTGATTCTAATCCAAAAGTAAGCTTCATTTTTTAATCATTTTTCTTAATTATTTCTATACAAAAAGCCATATCTATTTTTATATTGCATTATATTTTTCAAATTACCCTATATCTTGTGAGCCGCAATGGCTCAGGGCATAGAGCGTTCAACTTCCAATGAGGTGAACCCTGTTCGAACCCTAGCGATGATTGGTCGAAACGAATTCTGCATCCGGCTTGCACCGACCACAGTGCTGTTGTGAAATATCCTCAGTGGTAGACAGATCATGGATTAGAGATAGAGACCCCTTGCCTTTAGGCTCAATTTGGGAGGTACTTGTGGTTTTCCTCTCCATGTGATGCAACTGCAGGTTAGTTCCATCAAAAAATCCTCCACGAGGGCAAATATCTCCCAATTCTTGATCCAGGAGTTCCCTTGTCTTCTGGATTGTGTTCAAAATTACAAGACTATGTAGTTGGACATTAGCAGTCATAAACCCGGAAATTGGGTCGGCTGTTCAACGACGGTTATAATATATCTTGGTGTATAAGTAGACTCTTCAAACAGGGTGTCTACCAATCTGGAAAAGTCGGGGAGATATTTATGTACTGGAATAGTCAGGGAAATTTGTAACTTTCTTTAGAAAATGTGAAAAATTTCAAAAATAAAATAAACCAATCTCAAAAGATTTCTTTTTCTTTATTTTTTTAAAGAAAGAAATGTTTTTAAGATTGACCTCAAATGCAATTTTTCTTCCATCTTAAAACTGCTAAAAGAAGATTTTTCTTTCTTAAGCCAGTTCTTCCCACCTTTTGTTCTTTATTTATACTACTACACATTCCTATCTCCCCTGGGGTTAGAGGTTCCCCCAATTTTCTTTTCTAAAATCTGTTCTTCTACCCACCTTTTGTTCATTACTTCTTTTCTCCTGCAAACTCCTGGAGGCTGGTTGTCCTTTTAACTTGAATTGTTTACCCCATCCTCCGTCAAATAGGAACAAACAACGATAGTATAATCTGTTTTTATGAAGAATTCCCTAACCATTCATTTAGAGTTGTGGTTACAAGATAAACTATTTATATATATATATATATATATATATATATATATATATATATATATATATATATATATATATATATATACACACACACATATACAAGACATGTTTTGACTCAGAACAGTGACATCGTTAAAAAATGCAGCTCAAAAAATACAAGACATCATATACAATTTGTTTTGGATTATCTCCCTTCTTTAAAAATGACTTACAAGCTGAACTTTTCTCTTTAGATTCATATATTATATGCTTTGATGAATGGTCAAATGAACATGTTAGATTTTGGTAAAATAAAAATATGAATGTTGTTACAACACGATATTTAACAGCAGTTTTCCTTGGTTATTCAGATGCAACATCTGTATTGAATGCTCTAAGAAGTTTCTGTACCATCTTCAGTTATGAAAAAATATTCTAATTATTTATGGATGGTCCTATTGGGAATCTGAAACTACATTCATTTGTATAAAATGATTTAAACAAGAACTTTGCCTCAAATGTCTTTTGGATATTGGATTTTGTGGTGTCCATATTGTCCATGGTGCTTTTAAAATGGGTTATAAAAGTACACCTTGAGATCTAAACAAGTTTCTATGTGCTATATTTAATTTTTTAAAAGATTCACCAACCAGACGAGTTAATTTTGTGCTCTTAACAAACCTGGATGTTTTCCCACTTAAATTTTGCTCAGTTCAAGTGGGCAGCAAGAGAGCTCAGCTATAGGGCAAAGGGCTTTAGATATCTTGCTGTACTTAAGAGTCTTTATTAAAAAGACGGAAGCAAAAAATTTTGAACTAAGTACTAAGACTTATGATACAGTGAAATCAATGTTAACGTGCAGTGTGCTTTTAGAAGCAAAATTAGGTTTCTTTATTTCAATGGCATTGAAAGTACAGTTTTTTTTTTTTTTTTTTTTTTTTTTTAATAGTAAGGTATTAGGCTGGTGAGCCAATAGTGCCTTTCCTGTATAAAGAAAAGTATTTGATGCTTCACAGTTCTGTTCTGTTTTTGAGATCAATCAAAAATTCGGTTTTTGAGTTAAACAATTGTGCAATGAAAGTTGATGTTATCCAGAAATGTAATTTTTTACTAATTACTAATGTGGACATTAGTTTTGCAGTAAGGGAATGAAAATAAAGCATCAGATACTCTTAAGTCTACTTTTGAGAAAGAATGTCTTTCATTTTTACAAAAGATGACTCAAATTTGTGTAACGAAATCCCCTACATTTGAAGCTTGTTAAAGGTATAAGCTGCCTGCCTCTAACTATTATATCTACTTCAAATTCATCCTGTATTAAGAAGATAGAAATAGCTTTGGATAGTTTTGTTGATTTTGATCAAATGACAGTAGTCAGTGCTAATAAAGTGAAATCAGTATTTTGTAAGTATAAACTTGCTTTTCCTTAGGTTCAAAAGGAATTGTCTGAGTTCAAACGTAAGAGTGAAAGATTAGATATTTTGTATTCTTCATTATTGGCTGAAAACACAAGCTATCAAAACTTATTCATGTTTATAAAAAGTATTTTGATTATGTCACATGGTAATGCTGCTGTTCAGAACAATTTCTTATTGGTAAAGTTTTGCTGATTGAGATCATGCAAGAAAAGTCAGCAAATGCTTTTTGAACTGTTTATGATACTACAGTCGAACCCCGCTATAGTGAACCGTCTGCGGACTCAGTAATGTGTCCACTATAACCGATGGTTCACTATATCATATCCAAATTTTTTAAAGAATATTTTTTGCATAAGACAGTTGAATGATTGAAAATTGGCTTTGCAATTTTGCATAAGTTATTTAAAAAATTATTAACTAATTAACAGATAATAAAGCAAAAATTTATGGAAAAAGTAATTACGTCGCTAAATATTAGTTTTATTTAAACTTTTTATGAAAAAAATTTGTGATTTTTGATTGAACACAATTGAATTTTAAATTGAGTTCATCAAATTTCTTATCTACAATGTGCAAAGAATGCAAGATTTTTACATTTTGAACAAGATTTCGAGCCATCTTGACGAAGCATCTTCTACGTTTTCTCTTTCAGCTCCACGCAGTTTTTTCGATGAAACCATGTTTTTGTCGTATGCCGCAAGAATTGCACTTCGATTTTTCCAAATGTTTGAAACTAGATTTTGACAAGGAAAATTCCTTACACAGTGTCGATTGATTGGTTTCATCATCAATACGCTTTACAATTTTAACTTTGTCCTCTATCGAAAACGCTTTTCTCTTTAGAGAATTTGCCATTTTCACTGCTTTTGAAATAAAAATCTTGTCTCAAATAGATAATGTAAGAATATGAAGAGAGCAGCAGTAGAATGAGTTAAATTGTTACCCTTCTTGATTGTCAAGGGGTGATTTGTAAAGAATATGGTTTGAACAGATAAGAAAATTCCAAAAACTCAGCAGGTGGCCAAGTTAACTAGTTGTAGAGCAAGCTTGGGTAAAAGAGATAAAGTGAGGCTTGTCAGGGAGGGGGGAGTATAAGATAAATGATCTGTTTGACATTTATTACAGTATAGTTAAAAGTGATAAGCATAAAGGAGAGTAATATGACACATTTTATAGGAATGCATTCATTTTCAGTCCCAATACCTACAAGTTTAAAGATGGAGGACTGAAAAAGATATTTAAAGAAATGAAATTTGAGTTCACTATAACCGAGTTTCCAAGTTCTAAGCTGTTCACTATAAGCGTTAAAAATAACATTATTTAAATAGGAATACGGACGGGACCGCTAAAAAAGTTCACTACATCCGAGTGTTCACTATATCCCAGGTTCACTATAGCGGGGTTCGACTGTATTAGTAATATTGTAGATTAGTTCAAGGTAGACATACCGAAACAAATGATACTTGCAGCCAGAAACGCTCACAGTTATTATGAAGAGCTAAGAGCGAAAGAACTTCCTGTGAAGGGATCTGAAAATCTAGCATCCAAAAAAAAGGAGGGCTGCTGAACACAAAAAGAATTTAAAATGAGGGGAAAAAAGAAAATCCAGACAAGCAGAGAAACAAATCGCTGAACTTGATAGCTTGATTAAAGATCTAAGTCATTAATTCTATGTTTCATTGTGATTTTAAAATATTTAGATTTTTTCTGCTTGCTCATATTAATACACTTACTATACTTTGAGCCATGATGGCTCAAGAGATGGAGCACTCGCCTTCCACTGAAGTGAATAGGCTTCAAATCCCAGCAATGGCTGGTTGATTTGAATTCTGCACTTGGCCCGAACCAACACAGTGCTGACATAAAATACTCTCTGTGGTAGACAAATCATGGGTTAGAGACCCTTTGCCATCAGGCTCACTTTGGGAGGTTCTTGTGGTTTTCCTCTCCATATGACGCAAATGCGTGTTAGTTTCATCAAAAAGTCCTCCACAAAGGAAAAATTTCTCCCAATACTTGATCCAGGAGTTCCCTTGTCTTCTGAATTAGATTGAAAATTGCAGGAGTTGAACATTAGTAGTCGTAAACTCAATATTTTGGTTAGACTGTTCAATGGCGGTTATAAAATTAGATTACTCTACTCTTTAAAAATTGAAGGAAATATTATATATATACATAATATTTTATAAAAATTATTTCAATAAATTCATTGCTGCTTTATTAGACTATATGGGCAACTAGAAAGTTTTTATTGTTCTTCCAATATTACAAATTAATTTTTTCATTATATATATATTATAAATCCCTTAGACCACTAAAATTATTTTCTTGTAATTCAAGTTCTGTTACTAAGTTAAGTATGCTACCTAAAAGTAAAGAGAACAATAACCAATGCTTTTTCCTATAGTTGATGCTACTTTATTAGACTATTTGGTCTACTACAAAATTATAATTGTTTCTCTAAATTTTTCATTATCAAAATTTAGTTCTGAAATGTATTGCAATAGCTAAATTTTTTAGTTAAGCAAGCATAACAGTCTAATAATATACTGTGATTTTTGTTCTATCTCTGCTTTATACACCTTTCTCTTCTTGAAGAGCAAGGGTGTTGAAAATTGAAGTTTGAATTTTTGTAATATTTCTAAACTTTGTTGTAATTGTTTTGTTTTTTTTAACTGGGTTTTTACTTAAGGTGATTGAATTAATTTTATAATAATACAATAGTAAAATTTTGTTATTGACAAAATAATTACAGAGAATGACCAGACTAAGGGGGCTTTAACTTCATCAATATATCAATTACATTATTAACATTAAGACATTACAGTAGGACATTATGATTAACATTAGGACACCTAGGGAAATTTACATTAAAGAAATTGTAATTATTGTTTACTTTTTTTTGTTTCCATTTTATTAAATTTGCATTTACTACTTTTTTTAGGAAAAATCACTAAAAAATGGTTCTAAAGAAGATACTCCTCCTAAATCTGTGATTGCCAGTCAATTTAGTGATGAAGAGTCCGAAATAGAAATAATTACATTAGAACAACAAGGAAAAAAGAAAAAGAAGCAGAAAAAGGCGAAATCAAATTTTAGTGTTCTTGCTATTGAAGGAGAATCTGGTGACTCTAGAGGAAATAGTGAAGACGAAGAAGCAAAAGCTGAAGATAAGCCTAAAAAGGAAACCAATGAGTCCTCAAAGTCTAGTTCAAAATCAGGGGCCAAAAAGTCCAAGAAAAAAGACCGAAAAAAGAAGGATGACGATGATGAGGAAGATCTAGAAAAACTTCTTGAAGAGTTAGCTTTAGAAGCTGGGGGTGGAAAACCTGCTACAAAACCAGCTGAAGAAGCTCAGCCAGAAACTAAAACCGAAGAAGTACTAGAAGTTGATAAAAAGGAAGATAAAAAAGAGAAAAAGAAGAAAAAGAAAAATGAACAGCCTCCACCTTCTGTTGAAGAAACTCCTGAAGATGGGACAGTTGAAGCAGATTCAAAAGAAGATGGTTCTACTGTGAAAACTGCTGCTCAAAAGAAAAAAGAAAAGAAAGAAAGAGAAAAACAGAAAAAATTAGAGGTAAAATAAATCTATCCATTTTATACTATATTATTGTTATACTTTTTATTGATAAATGTGTCTTCAATATGGTTTAAATTATATTCTCCTTTTACCCTCTTAGATATTGTGTAATAACCATAAAATGTGCTTGGAATGAAGTATAAATTAAAGAAGGGGTGTTTCTTTTTTTTAGTTAGCTCAAAAAAAGAAAATAGAGCCTAAAACACAAAAAGAGGAATCACCTACTCCGAAAGAAGTAGAAGAAGAAAAAGATGATGAAGAAAAGAAAGATGATGATGGTATTTCTTTCTGAACTATACTTATTCTCTTTATAAGAGTTGGTGTTAATGTTTTTTATGTTTTATCATGATTTTATGATGATCATCTTAATTTTAAATCATTGTTACGTATTTTCTGTTAATCATTTTATGGTTTTTTTTTTTAATTTTTGCATTATTTACTTGCTTTATGCATGTGAAGATGGAATCTTACACTCAAAACTTCTGATCAATTCAAGTACTCAAATATTTGGGATACCCTGCCTGATAGGGCGATGGGCTCATTTCCAAGAGGTTGTGAGTTCGATCCAGCCAGCTGACAACTCCCTGTGTAGTAAATGGGAACTGTGGCACGTTAAATCTGTCAGATCATAAAGTCCTCCAAGTTCCCATAACAAATCAATACCTCTGGGGATACTGAATTGGAAATTTATGGTTCTCTGGTTTAGGTCAAAATTACGATATGTGGGTGAATAAATGGATATATGAATAGATCTGACCTTTAAAATGGACTGTGACATGTGTTTGTGGCCAAAATCGTATTTTTATCCATCGATAGCACCACTGAAAAACAAGAAATGAACCTGCTACCTTAAATTTGCTTTGTTTCGCCAAGCTGACATTTAGCAAGTGGCATTAGAAAAAACAACAACTCAAATCTCGATTGGAGGTTGTTTTTTTTGTGTCAATGCAAGTTTCTATTATTTCTTGATAACTACAAAGATAATTTGAATTTATCAGTTGAATTTTGATCACCAGATATTCATAATATGCATGAACACCATTTGCAGAAAAAATTTTAGTATTACTATTAGGAAGAAAATCTTAAGAAATTATGATGCTGTAAAGATACATGTATCACTCTTTTCCTCAAATTTTAACATCAAGTATGTAATTTGATTATAGTATTTTTTCAGTGATAAAATATATTGTAACTATTCAGTTTTAGTGCTACTCTTTATTGTGTACTATTCTATATTGTAAAATTAGTAGCACAAAAAATCCCAGATTAAAGTAATGAAAATTGGTGGTTCTTATCAAAAAAAAAAACTTATTAAATGTTTAATTGGAATGTTTCTGAGCGAACATTTCTATTACAAAGAAACGCGAGTATAAGATAAATCAATAACTCATTTTATATCTTCATATGATATGTATAGACATACATGCTGATATGTATATAGTAGGGTGCACAACCTTTTTGAATGAAGGGCCACTTGCATATTCAGTCATGTCAGCAGCAAATCTGATAATTATGTACACATAAGTGTTCTAAGCACTAAATTTTTTTATCAGTAAACTTAGTTACATATTTGCAGAAAATTGAGTACTTTTAGTATTAGAATTCATTCAGAAATGAAAAAACTATTTTTAATATAATTTTCCCCTTTTATTAATAATTACTTTGTTAAAATTTGTTAAGATCTATACTTAAATAATAGGTATATAATAGGTAATAAATATACTTAAATAATCTATACTTAAATAATTGTTTCCTGACCACTAAACGTAGAACTTATTGCAATATTATCAACAAAGTGAATATATTGTCATTAAAAGTTTTGACCACATTTTACCACACTTTCCAACACTATAGTTTGTTAGCTCAGTTGAAACTCTATGCCAGATGACAATAAAAATTGCTAGAAAAATTTGCTGTAAACTCATTTGTTATTTATTGCGCCACTGCAGTAACAAGTAAATACATTATTCCTTGTAAATTCGATAATAGGGCATGTTGCTAATTTATTGTTAAGTAACTGAAACTGATATTAATTAAATTAAAGTTAAAAAGTCAAAGAAGATTTTTCATTTGATACCTTTCTTTATTTTTTTCCCACTTTGTAATTTCAGATATTATTTTTTATCAATCTTTAATATTTTTTCTGATGATAAAGTTTTCCTTCTTTTATGGTTATTATTTTTTTTTATACGTACCAATTCCAATATGCGTTTGTCTTTTTTGTTGAGGTGTGACATTTTTTTCCAATCAAGTCTTCAAGTCTTTCCAATCAAGTCTTCTTTCCTGCTCATTTTGAATGGTTGAAATTTTATGTATACATAAATTGTTAAAATTTTTAGTTGTTTGTTTCATAATGAGTATTATTCTGATGTTAAATGTAATTCTCTTCATAGATGTTCAATTTTCTATAGTTTTCCATCAGAATTGTTTTTCTTCGCAACTTTTGCTTATATATTTTTAATTTGCAGTTTTTTTATTACTATTTTATGAAGAAAAAAATTTCATTTTAAACTCTCCTGCCATAGCAGTGGCAGTTTTGCATTTTATTTATTTATTTTAAAATTTAAATGCCAAATTGCTTAGATATTTTTCTACATTTGGGTTATTCTTGAGTTATTAACGAACTTCTTACTGTTTTTCTCAGATGAAGGAGATAGTAAAAAGAAAAAGAAAAAAAAGAAAGGTGAAGAAGATGATAAAAAAGATAAAAAGAAGCCAGGCAAAAAGCAGGTATGAAATCTAATGTAACACAAATTTAACTTTTTTTTTCTTTGTTTATTTTCTTTCAAAGTTTTCTGACATGGTAAGAATGTTTTAACAGTGTATTTTTAAGTTTTGTCTAACTGCTAGATATTATTTTATCATGTTTCATATGTTTAAAATTGATTATTTTTTGCTTTATGTTAAGGGAAACATACTTATAAGAAATCGGGAGGCAAATTGAATAGAAAAAGGAAATCTTGCATACACTCATAAAAATTCAATTCAATTTTTTATATACAAACAAGAAAATATGTATGGTAAAAAATTTATTTTGAAATATTCCTCATTTGTTTTCTAATTTTATTGGTGATCTTTTCAAACATTATGAGGAAATATTTCAATGAACCAAATATTAATCAGTTGAAATATTTAATTTCATAATAAAAATAATAGCTATAAGTTTAAAATTTCAGTGGATTCCTTAATTGTACCTAGCTGAGACTATTCTCTCCTTAGCTTTTCTCTCTGTGAGCCATTTAAAGCCAGATAATTAAATCTCAAATTTATTTATTTATTTATTTTGCATACTTTAGTTTGCATTCGCTAACAAATTATAGCATTGACCATTGTGAACATAATTATTTCTCAAATAGCTCTACGGATGTCCATGCCAGGATTTTTTGCTACTTGTAGTTTGTGTAATCAATATGTTAACTGTAATATATGTTATTGATTATACATTAGTTTAAACATCTGTTATTATTTGATGTGATAACTTGGTGTTGCTGATTCTACTTTTTTTCTCTTCTCTGTCTTTTCACTACTAATGATCTTCAACTCATTTCAGTTGTACTTCTGATAGTTTTCTAATTTAAAATTTAAGTAATTCTGTACTTATGGTCCTGAAATCCCTGTGACAGAATTTTTAGGCTTTCTGCAACAAACTTCCCTAGCACTAATATTTTGCTTTAAGATACTTTTAATTATAACAATTATTAATTTAAAGTAACAGAAACATTGTGTTTACTGAAGAAAGTATAGATTAAAAGTGTATAAAAAAATTTTAATTGTGAAAGTAATATTTTTTTAAATTCTAATATTATTGGCGATATTCTCGCATTTTGTAGGCAGAGAAATGCACTAATTATTTCTTCTCACAAATTTTGTAAATCATTACATGAATTAAAATTCTTTGTAGGAATAAATTTGCAAAATCTGTGCAGTAACTCCCAAAATATAGATAACGGATCACGCGAATAGGACTCTGTAAAAAAGAGATACTCAAATAAGTGTATGTAAATTATGCCATTCTTTAAAGAAAAGAAAAACTGAGAAAAAAAAACATCATTTCTAGACCGAACTATCTTTTAATTTTTTATTTTATATTATTAATTTGAAATTCTAGCTGAAGCCATTCATCATGAATTTTTTTTATAAAATTTCAAATGAGAATAGAAAGATATGATTATTTCTTTCCTCTTTGATGCGCAAAAAAGACATCTTTGAAAAGAAATTCTGCAGAAGAAAGAAGAAAACATTTTTCGAAAAATTATGCAGAAAGGAAAACCAAAATTTTTCCCTTCCCAAAAGAAACATCTTTTTGCAAAGACTCTAACATTCTGCAACAATGTCACCGTAATTCTGCCATAAGCCCTAAAATCACTTATAATTATGTTTTCTTGGTGTTGCTCCATTTTATTAAAATTAATAATAACTTTCTGCTTTAAACTTTTGTACATGACTGTGATATTACTTGTCAATTTCTCTGTTTAGTTAAAAAGATCATTTTTAAAAAAAAGTATTTTGTATTTTATATCTTAAAGAATAATAAGATTATATTTGTTTTATGTATAATATAAGAAGAAGTAGAAATATATATAAGAAGTAGAAATTCGTCAATTTAACTATATTGTAAATTCATTGATCTGTTTATACTGTTTAGTTGGCTGCTATGCAAGAAGCATTAAAGAAGATCAAAGAAGAGGAGGAACGTATGAGACTCGAAGAAGAAGCAAAATTAAAAGCTGAAGAGGAAGCTGAACAGCTACGTTTGGAAAAAGTATGTATTAAGCTAATTTAATATTGAATATTTTTGTTTATTTATTATTCTTTAATTTTAACTTATAATTTATTAGTTTCGAAAAAAGAAATTTTATAACAAGAGTATATAAATTTTTCTTTATACTATATTATTAAAAAATTTGACTAGTTTTTTTTTATTGCTTCAATTCCAAAAAATAGAGGAAAATGCTTTCTTGCATTGTACTTTTTATACTTCTTTAATATAGAAATGTTTCATTTCATTCTCAGTTTCACCATGGTTGTAAAAAGGTTTCTTCCTTACAATGTAAAGATTAATTGTACCCTTCTTTACTTTCTTTTATTGTATTATTTATTGTTAACTTTTTTCTTTATTAAATATTTTTTAAATTTATTTATGCATTTATTTTCAAATAAAGAACATTTTTTAAAAACTTCAATTTTAGTTCCGAAAATTTATAGGAAGTACAATTCCCTAATTTCAATTCCTCCTTATATTTCACCATCTTTTGTTAATAGTGGCATTTTAAATTATTTATTAATTACAGCTAAGATTAGAACAAGAAAGGAAGGAGAAGAAAAAACAGAAAGAGAAGGAAAAGCGGGAAAGACTAAAAGCTGAAGGAAAATTATTAACTAAGTCTCAGAAGCAAAATCGGGCTCGAATGGAAGCTACACTCGCTGCCCTCAGAGAGCAAGGTGTGATTTTGGTCTCATTTAAATCATGTTTCTTATTGAATTCCTTATTCACTCTTATAAAATCTAAAAATTTGATCTGTTGTTATTTGGATACTGTAATATAGCTATCCTGTACTTCTTTTACTTCAATACTGTAGATCTTTTTATTTTATTCTCAAACTATTATTTAAAAATTGCAGTTGTAATGTTATTCTCTCATTTAATGCAATGCTATTTTCAGTCTTATTATTGAAATACTATAACACATTTTATTCTATATAATTATTTATTCAATATAATTTCTTCTTATAAGCATTATTTAAAAATTGTAGTTGTTGTATTATTCTCTCACTTTATGCAATGCTGTTTTCAATCTTATTATTGAGATACTATAACACATTTTATTCTATCTTAATCCCCTTTTTTTGTGAAGCACTCATAATTTTTACTGTTATTTTGCATTATTTTAATGATTGCTTCTAAACAGTTTTATGTAGTAAAAGCTTTATTAATCAAAATTTTCTACGTATACTGTTTCAGGAGTTGAAGTCCCCCAAATTGGAGAGAAGAAAGAAAAAGCACCTAGGCTTGGTGATCGTAAAAAAACTCCTAGAAAGAAGGCATCTTTGACTGGTGAGATATTTTTCTAAACAGCGCTCAATTTCATTAATTTCTCTCTCATGTATGTGTAATGTTAGTCAGTTAGAAATAATCTTCTAAGGAATGAATGTTATTTAATGTTAATACAAGTTGAGTGGGAAAACAAAAATATTTTAAAGAAAATTGAGAATCAAAAAGCTTTTTAAAACATAATTTATAATGAAAACCTTTTTGTTTATCTGTGTTAGTTTATGTATTCTAGAGGCCCACTGATATAACATTAGTGTTTTAGGGCCACAAACTGTGAAAGGTTTTTTGTTCATTAAAAGTATTTTGAATAGTCGCAAGAAAAATTAGTAAAATTTAAAGGAACTAACTGGAATTTAAATTCATTCACGCTCATTTATGTAGGAATCTACAAACACATGTCTGTAAATATAGATATAGATAAAAAAAAAAAGTTTGAAAATGTCTTGAGGAATTATCCTACTTAAAATGAAAAATAAATAAATAAAAATCTAATATATATTTATTTGAAAAACTTGCTAACTCACTGTATATATATACACACATACATCAGCCTTTCATCCCATCAGTTGATTGTTAAAATGAGAACCAAGCATGCTTGGGGACTAAACACTGGTTATCTGCTCTTGCACCCCAGAGCCCAAGGTCAAGAAAACTGAGGTGGGCACAGTAGACCTTGGCTGTCATGGCCACTGAATTAAGTTTATATTTGTATATTAAGAAATTATAGCCAGCTTTGATGTTTTACTTAGTATGAATTGTATCTTTTGCTATTAAATCCTTAAACTATACTTGTTTTGAAAGCGTTGTGATTAAAAAAAAAATTATCTGCTTCAAATTTTTGAACATAATTTCTTTGTTATAATTTAGATGTTATGTGATAATTTATTAAAAAATTTCTTATTTTAATTACTTGAACAATTTTCAAAATTTTGGCTAGAAAATGTGGCCTGGATATGAACTATTCTCCGGCCATATTTCGCTTACAAGGTCAAATATTGTGCCCCTATGTAATTTATGTAATATCAAAATACTGCCATTGCAAGTTGATCATGTGATAAGAGAGTTAATTGGATATTACCTAAATTTAAGACGATCTATTCCAATAAAAAATTTTGTTGCAGGTTTTTCTTAAACACCTAATACTCTGTTCAATCACTGTATTAAAATTTTATCCTTTTTAAAAACTGTTAATAAGTATTACAGTACAGAACCCGTTATCTGGAAATCAGAAAACCAAAAAACCGGAACGAAATTCGATAAATTTTCTCGCCATTTTTTTTTCCTCATAAGATTTTACGATTTTTCTTTCTTTTTTTAAAGATGTTTACCCAACCGTCATTTTGGAAATAAACATTAATGTATTACTTCATCGTTTTTTCTTATTTGTAAGATTATTTCAATTTTTTTTTTTTTTTTTTTAGTTGGGTTTAACAATAAAAAAACGGCTTTTTGTAGCGATTCAGAAAACCGGAAAAATCAGTTATCCGGAATAGCGATGGTCCCGACCGTTCCGGATAATCGGTTCCCTACTGTATTAAATAATTATCTTTCGACCAAGTGCCCTTGAAAGTAAAAATTTTTTTAAATTAATGATTATTTGAAGAAACAAAGTTCTGATTTTAAAGTTAGATGCATCTTTTCTTTACTGCAGAAGACACCCTTGAAACATCTAAGCCAGAAGATCAGAAAGAAGAATCTCCTGAAGTGAAGGAGGAAACACCTGAAATAAAAGAGCCCACACCTGTTCCCGGTGAAGAAGACAACATCAAAGATGCCTGGGATGACACTTCATCTGAAGATGAGGAATTAGAGAAACAAGATGCAAAAGGTGTCAAAAAAGTTGAGATCGTAACATCAAAAACTGCTAAAGGTGCTGAATCTGAAACAGAGTCCTCTGGTAGTGAAGATTCTTCCGAAGAAGAATCGGATTCAGGTGAAGAGAGTTCCGACAGTAGCTCCGATAGTGATAAAACAGAAGAATCTTCAGAAGAAAAAATACGCTTACGAATTCAGGTATAATTTCTTTTTCTATAAATATATAAATCAATTAATTTAATAAATAAATGTGAAGAAAGCTTAAGGGAACAAAATTGCTCCTATTTAAATTTCTTGCAAAATATCTTAATTTTATCAAAATTAAAATATTTTCTTTATTTACTATCAAGTATTAGCAAATACCTTTCTAATAGTTAAAAATTAAAATGTATGACATTTTGCATAAAGAATTATCAAAACTTGTTGACTTGAATAAGTACTGTAATTTTGTTCTGTAAAAATAAGCACCTTTTTGGTATTAGGAAATATTTCCAAATGATACGTTTAGGTGATTGTTATTTTATGGTCTTGTCTCATTCACTTGTTATGTCATTAATACTTTCACTGTTACTAGAGATAATGCAAAACTTTAGTGGCAAGCAATAAAGGGTAATAAAAGTTTTATTATTTCACTTATAAAAAGTTTTACCTTTAGCTATCTATGAATTATGTTTCAAATACTTACATTTCATGTCTGAAGTGATAAATCAAATCAATCATCGGACAAAAAAGTCTTTTTTTTTTTTTTTTTTTTTTTTTTTTTTTTTTTTTTTTTACAAATAAAATTTGATGTTTTTCTACCACTTGACCTGTTTTGTTGGTATAAAACCTTTTTATAAATTCCTATTAGAGTTTACTTGTATCTGTCAAATATATTAATTGAATTGATAACTAGAAAAAAGATAATATTCCTTACATAATGAAAAGGAATATTATCTTTTTTTCTAATTACTCATTCAGTTATAGTATTGCTTTGTTTTATTATTCTTGTGATGGAAAAACTTAATGTAAAGATGATTAGAAAAGGGATATTGGTTATAATTAATTATTTTTTTCTAATCACACATTCAATCACAATATTGTTCTTATTTATTCTTTTTTATTGGTGTAAAAGAAATACAAACTGTACAGCTCCTTATGATTTTCTGTTGGATATAAACAGGAAATCAGTTTTGATTGAGTCAATGAAATTTTATTTTGTTTTCAGAAACGACGAGAACTTGCTGAAAGCAATCGAAGCCTGGATAAATTGCGATCTCCTGTAGTTTGCGTTTTAGGTCACGTAGATACTGGAAAAACTAAGATTCTTGATAAAGTAAGTA
Source organism: Parasteatoda tepidariorum (assembly GCF_982258835.1). Lineage (NCBI taxonomy): Eukaryota > Metazoa > Arthropoda > Arachnida > Araneae > Theridiidae > Parasteatoda > Parasteatoda tepidariorum. The sequence continues at coordinate 31,124,424 of NC_141755.1, forward strand.
AGGAAAAAAAACTGAGCGTCTCCCGTCTGAAAGCAAACCAATATTTTGAATAAATTACTAAGTCGTCTTATTTTTTTTTTCTCCTTCTTTCAAATTACAGATTCGTAGCAGTAATGTACAGGATCATGAAGCAGGAGGTATTACTCAACAAATTGGAGCAACAATGGTTCCCCATGAAGCTCTTATGGAACAATGTAAATTTGTCAAAGGGGTGAGTAATAATTTGCCCTATTTATTTATGACTTTTATCCTTTTATTTTGCTGTTTCTATAATAATAGCATTTGAATGATCAATTTGATGAGGGGGGGATTTCACCTGTGAAATATGTATTAATCAAAATATAAAAATAATTCCTTAGTTAAATTTATTGAACAATGGGATTATTTAAAAAGTGTTTTTACAATCAAAATAATACTCACATTTTTTTATTATTATTATTATTAAAGTGATGACATTCTATTTTGATAATTATAAAAACTAACATCCATAAGCATTTTATTTATAGTTAAATATCATTAGGGTAGAGAATATTCTTACCAAATTGATAGTGCTATGTAATAACTTTTTATGACTCAACCTATTTCTTTCCAATTTGAAAACATCAAAACTTACTAATGTTTTTATTTTTATCAAAGTTATAATTTTAAATATTAATTTTTTTTAAATTTTTCTTTTGGCTTTAAGATTAATGCTTTAAAAGCATTAGTCATCAACAAAGTAAAAACTGACATAAAGGAAAGTGCATAAATTTTTTTTATGAAATGTATAGAGCTGACTGTTCAAACTTAAGTTTGTGTGCCAAGAAGGAGTGTGTACCATTTTAACTGTAATTGCGTATTTATCCCTACTATTTATAATTTTTTTTTTTTTTAGTTTGCAGAGATGGAATTGAAAGTTCCTGGACTTTTGATTATTGATACACCTGGTCACGAATCTTTTAGGTATTTAATTGCTTAATAGTAAAATTGAAATAATTTTTAAGGTAACTGTAATTTATAGGCTTTCTTTTCTTACTTTGTCTACATTATTAATTGGAAAAAAATTAATGATAAAATTTAAAGCTTGCATAATGGTTAATTGAAATTTATGATTTAATTTTAATCACTTGCAATCATTTAGCTTAATTTTGTTTTGGAAAAAAAAAGAACATTAGATTTTATTTATTTTACTATTTTTACTTCTTTAAATATATTTATTTGTGAGCATAATAATAACGCTGATTTAATGCTGATAAAAAAAGAAAGCAAATTCAATATTGGTAATGAAGCTCAATGGATTTTTCTGTAAAACTTTTTCAGCTTAATACTTTTTGCTCTCATAGAAAATATTTGAATGATCCCATCTATTTCATGTAATGTATGTTATGAACATAGATAAATTATTTGCAAATAATAATGCTTATTAAAAAAAAATTTACAATATATGTTTTTTACAACCCGAAGTTTAAATATATGTCACAAGCTACAGGCTAAGAAGTTAAGTGAAAGATCAGTATAACTTACAAAATGCCTTGTTATAGAATTATTAAATGAAAGTATTGAGCTCTGTTGTATTGTTCTTATTATTCAGTCTCAACAATTTACTTTAAGTTGTGTTTTTAAATTGATAAATATTTGCGAACTTTTTTTCTTCTTTTTTTTAGCAATTTAAGGTCCCGTGGTTCATCTCTGTGTGACATTGCCATTCTGGTTGTTGATATCATGCACGGTTTGGAACCCCAGACAATTGAATCTATTAACATGCTGAAACAAAAGAAGACACCTTTTATTGTTGCTTTAAACAAGGTATGTATTTAGTTACTCATTTTAGTTTTATTATCAATTTAGCAGTTGATCATAATTTTTAAAACTACATTTTTATTTTTGTTGTTTTATTTCTTGGTGCCTTTAAAGTTTTGTTTACTTTAAGTATACTTCAGAATATGTAAATAAGCTTCTAGCTCAAAATATAAGCAAAAAAATTTTTTATATATACATAAATTTCACAATTTAAATATGACTCTTTTATATATATATTTATAATAAGTGTATATTATCTTCACACATTTTCAATCTATAAAGCATGAAACAAATGGCATGTTCTGTAACATACACTGTATTCTCCATAAAACTTTTGTAGTTATTGTAGATGTATTGAAAGTCATACAATCAATGTTTATAATGACACCTGTACTAATTTATAGCGCTATTTGATAAGCTTGACTAAATTGCCTTTATAAATATTAAATATTATTTTATTATAAGGTGATTTTCTAACTGAAAAATATTTTGAAAATAATTTCCTGGTTTATATTCTGTTAAGCAAAGCTAATTTCTTCAGACTTACCCTAAAATTGATTTCAGTTATAATTTTTTTTTTCAATGCTTGAAGTTTGAATTGTTCTTTTTTCACTTAGATTGATAGAGTCTATGAATGGAAAACTTCAAAAAATAAAGATGTCCAGGATATAATTAAAAGTCAGTCTCGTCCAACTAAGCAGTTTTTTGATGACCGAGTGAAGCAAATTATACTTGAATTTGCTAATCAGGTAATCAGTTTCTAATTTTATTTTTTCATGTTTATTTCAAATCCAATATCTTTTTTTCATTTGTTTTTTATGTATTCCAAAAAATTTTATTATTATATCCATTTTTTATGCATGTTTTCTTAGATGTTTTGTATTTAATCAATATGTAATAAGTTACATTGTTTAAAATAACATGCATGATGTCATTTCCTTAACTGATATTTATTAACATTACTGGATATAAGCAACTCACCATGTTATAATCCCTCTGTCCTTTCTGATTCACACATCATTCAAGACTTTTGGAAACTGGCCCAAAAATAACTGACAGTTTGACAAAATTTAGTTTTAAATTTTGTTAATTACTTTATTATTGCAGACATTATTATTGCAGATTTTAAGATATTGAGAATATCAAAATTTTAGTTTTTTAGTTGTTATATATGCCATTAAATGATTATTCAATTTATTTTATTGAATTCACAGATTTATTATAAAAAATGTCAAAACCATTTTGATTGTTCGCTGAAACTTGAAGTTGTTTCTAAAATCCTGTTCTTAGCCTTGCCTTCCTCAATAATGATTTGCCAATTTTCAATAATATTCTTATTTTTTTGCTATTTTAAACATAAATTAGCAATTCATACTTTGTGTAAGTTTTTGTTTTCCTTTTTGGCAGCAATTTTTTATATATGTGTAGAATATTCATTTCATAAAACTCTATATCTATTTTAAGTAAAATAATTCGAGACATGTCATCTCCTAAGTGCAATTTTGATTCTTAATCTATATTTTTGCATTTTAAGTTCAGCGTTTCATATTTGTTATTGCATTGCTAACAGGATGTGCATCATGTTATGATGTTACAATTTTTATTTTAATAAACAAGAAAGAATTCCCTCCATTAAAAAAAAAACTTTTTTAATATATTTTTAATTCTTTTCAGTCTTTGAATGTTGTCCTTTATTATGAAAACCAAGACCCTCGCTCATATATTTCAATGGTGCCCACATCTGCCCTTACTGGAGAAGGAATGGGTAACTTACAGGCTCTCATTGTTGAACTTACACAATCTATGATGGCAAAACGTCTCATGTTTTCTGAAGAATTACAAGCTACAGTCTTAGAGGTTAGAATCTATGTTTTTTTTAGTTCTGATATATATAAAGTATCTTTTTATTAATGTTCTCATCATTATGTGCAGTAAGTTTTTATTATCAGCGATTGGAAAAGATATTTCTAAATTTACATTCTTTTTTACTTTTTGGTGTTGATTAACACAGCATTTCAATTTTTTAATAATTCTAAATTTACCTCTAAATTAATAATTTTAAATTTCAGCATGAAATATGATCTTATTTATCTAAAGTTATTGACCTTCTCTGGAATATTTAGATTAAGGATTCACCATAATTTTTTAATAAATTTTTGAAAATAAAGTCTTAAAATTGTGGTGCTTTTTTAATAATAATGTAATATGCTTCATTTTAATAGAAGTGGAAACCTTGATGTACAAACTAAAATAAACTAGTACTATTATAAAAAGGAGTGAAACAACGCAAATTATAACTTTTATATTTCTTTAGCTCAACCAAATCAACCCACTTCCCCTGCTAACAAAATGATTAATTATTATTTACATAAAATGATCAATTTGATGCAGTGCAAAAAAAAATTTATTTTGAAAGCTTGAAATATAAACTTGGTAGTCAAAAAGCTCTTCACATTCACTTATTAAACCAGTTTATTTCACCACAAAGGTCAAACTTTCAATGAGACCAATGATGTGGCTTTGAAATTTCTTACCATGACTTTATTCAAGCATCAGTATGTGAGGTACAATACTTATAAGTTAGTGGCAACAGTGGCTTTAATACTAGAATAATAATGAGCGATTTTTTTTTTTTTTTTTGTATTTTTCTTGTGATTGTTTTAAAACAGATTCTGATTTTTAAAATTTACTTCTATAAGTACATTTTACAAACTTACTGTAAAGAATTAAACTTTTGATTTGAACTATTTTTAATTTATGTGTTTACTAATTTGTTAATATGATAAAAAGCTATATTTAACTAAGGAAATCTATAAAGATTAAAGAAAATATATTTAACTTTAAATTTCTTATCAATTACTTCTAAAACATAATTGTCTGAAATTTATTTTAAAATATGTTTAATTTACTATCAGATGTACTGGAAACAAAAATTATGGGTTGGAAGTCAACCTGATTACGTTCATGAACAATTGTTTATTTCACAAACCAATATAAATTATTTAATATTTAACTTAAACTACAAAGTAAATTTTATATTTTCACCAAAATTTGCATAAAACTAAAAGTTTCTAATATAAATGCATTAATCATTTACATATATTTTCAATAAATTAACCAGATGGCTTTAACTGTATTATATTGAAAATATTAAATGACTTAAAAAGAGAAAACAAAGATTCTCTTGAGAGTGTTAAACCCTTTTTTGTCTTCCAAAGTGGGTAGTTAAACTAAAAGGCTTGAAATTATGATCTGGATTAAGTTGCTAGCTTTTCATTTACCATAAAAATGCAAGTAAATAAATAAATTTTATTTATTTTATTTTAAAGTTTTACTATGAAATAATAATTCCAGTAAATTGTTTTAGGTGAAAGCTATCAGTGGTCTTGGACATACAATGGATTCAATTTTAGTTAATGGGCGATTACGTGAAGGAGACAGTATTGTTTTTGCAGGATTTGATGGACCAATGTGTACACAGATCCGATCACTGCTGATGCCACAACCTCTCAAGGAACTTAGGGTTAAAGTTAGTATGCTATAAAAAGTTAATTTTTAATTTATTACTTGCAGCCGTTTAGTGAAATAAAAAAAAATTTAATTTTATGCTTTCAAAATAACTTTATAATATTTAATATATTTTATCTCAAAAGCTAAATGTGCATTTGGCAGTAACAAAAAGGCCAAAGGTGTGTAATGTTTTGTCTAATTATCATAATTTAGCCTACTATGATATCATTCACTAAATATAATATCAATGCAAACCACTATAAGATTCATCGGTAGGATTTGTTTCATTCTACTCAAGACTATTCAGTAAATATATCAAATCAATATAAATAATAATAAAGACCAATTTCTCTGGAACATTGATGTGTTTTTATCAACAACAAAAAAAGCTGCTTTACCTTTAAACTTTGATACAATTACATTTGCCTTTCTTTGTGTATTTACTCTTAAGTCTTTTAGAAAATAAAATATAAAGAACAAGTCAATTTTACTCCTTTCATTGAACTTCTTGTAGAGTTGTAAGGTTGGATTTTTATAACACTTTATGTACTGATGTGCAATAAGTTGAATTTCTTATTCTTCTAAAAAATATTGAAGCAATAATGTTTGTTCCTAGAGCTTAACAATGTAATATATTTCAAGCAGTGCTATGATTTTTTTTCAAGTATTGAAGGGCTTATATGCGTTATATGGCGGAGTAATATATTGTGAAATATTGATATTTTTTAATATTGCGAATAAGCCGCAGTGGCTTAGGGGATAGAGCACTTGCCTCCCTATGAGGTGGCCCCGGTACAATTCGAATTCTGCACCCGGCTTGCACGTACCCCAGTGTTAACACAGAGATGTCCTCAGTGGTAGTAGACAGATCATGGGTTAGAGTCCCCTTGCCTTCAGGTTGACCATGGGAAGTTTTCGTGGTTTTCCTCTTATGTAACTCCAATGCAGGTCAGTTCCATCAAAAAGTTCTCTGCAATGGCAAATTTCTCCCAATGGTTGATATAGGAGTTCACTCGACTTCTGGATGGAGTTCAAAATTGCAAGGCTACATAGTTGAACATTGGTAGTTGTAAATTCAGAATTAGGTCGGCTGTTCTACCCCAGTTATAAAATAAAATATATTGTGAATAGTCTCATTGTAAATATTTAGTTTAAGCTCATTAACAGTGATTATATTGTGGCAATAATCAACAATTCATAATTATCGGTTACAATAATACTATTGCTATTATCATACTGAAAGAAAACACAAATAATTAAGATCAAAAGGAAAAAACTTCTTTGAAAAAAACGCGCTAAAAAGCAGCAGAAATTTCAGAAAAAAGTATCAATACAAAACAAATGAAATAAAACAAAAATACGACCACCGAAGCCGACGTCTTCAGGGGGTACCGGCCCCGGTAGCCATTAAAAACAAAACCATTTCTATTTGAGGGAGAAGCAAAAGCTTAAAATATCTCCCTCAGTACCCCGATGGTTTTGTATAGAGGTCCAGGAAAAACAAGATACATTCAAAAGAATAAACAAATTACGAAAAGAAAATCAATAAAAATCATCAGAAAATTAAAAACTCACAGTCACAGGTCAAGAATCAACTTCAAAAGCGGAGGAAAAGAAAACACTAAAAACTGAAAAACAACGCCCCCTATAATAATGCGCAGTAAAAGTTTAAAAATGATATGAAAAGGTCAGGAGAAGGAGATACGTAGATAAATTAATAGAATGCTTAACTGGGGCTGCTCAGTTAAGACTAGAATTGCGCCCTGTTAAAAGAAAAAATATAAAAAAAACCTAAAAACCATCAATCATTTTTTTAATTAAAAAATTAACATTACAAAAATTAAAAGGAAAATCATTTTTACTCAAATTATTTAAAAAATTATCCACAGCTTCTCGAAAACTTTCAACATTATTACAAATTTTCTTGATCCTAACTAATTGCGAAAAAACAAGATTTTTGAATATTTTACTACACAAATTAGTTTTAAAGTTGCAGAAAAAAATAACATTAAAATTAAAGGCTTTTCTTTTATCAAACACACCAATTTTAATAAAATTGTTAACAATATCAATTTTAAAATCTAAATATTCAATATTAAAGCAATTTTCATTAGTTTTTTTCAGGACCAAATCACCAGGATAAATTGTATAAATAAAATTAAAATCGTCACAATTAAACAAAATCAAATCATCAATATATCGGAAAGCATTAAGTACTTTATGTTCAAGAAATTTAGCCTCAAAAAAGTGCAAAAAAATGTTGGCAAAAGCCCCAGAAAAGGAATTACCTTGTGGAATTCCAATAATTTGTTTATAAAAATCTAAACCATTAAAAAGAACATTCTCAAAAAGATTAAACTTGCATAAATCTAACCAGTTAAACCTATCAATTTTTTCATCAAATAAATACTTGTCATAAATACCTTCACAAATCTCAATAATTTTTTCATGTGGTATGCTGGTATACAAATTTTCAAAATCAAAAGTGTTAATGCTGGAAATATCATTACTTTTAATAAAATCCAAAACTTCAACATTACTTTCAATAATAATATTTTTCTCCTTTTTAATTTTAAGCAAAATAATTTTTAAAAAACAAAAAAACCTTTTACTAATATCAGAATTATAACTATTAGTACCACATGCTATAAACCTAAATTTAATTGGATTTTTATGAAATTTAACTATTGGAAATAAATATGGAAATGTAATCCTATTTAATTTAAATTTTAATTTTTTACTAAATGCAATAATTCTTTTTTCAATAACTTTTTTATCTTCTTTTAACTTTAAATAGGTATTATTTGCATTATATTCTCCAATAATCAATTTTTTAAAAAAATATTTACACATAATACAAAAATTATTTGAAGCTTTATCTACAACAGTAACAATGAATTTATCCTTAAGATTTTTAATTTTTCTAGATAAATCATAATCAATAAAAGTACCTTTAGGAAAAGAACTAAAACTGGTATTAAATAAATTAAATCTAACCCTTTCAATAATTTTAGCCTTCCACTCAGAAAAACCCTCAACAGGCCAATGATATTTTCTGGAAATTTTTGCAATAAAAAAATCTAGATCTTTTTTAATGGATAAAATAAAATCTTCTTTTTTCTTCTTAACTCTGGTTCTAAATTTTGAACCCTTACTTAAAATGCTAATTAGATCCTGATCACCCACAATTTCCAAATTTCCGGTAATAACATGTCCATAATCATTATCAATAAATTTTGAAAAACCCTCCTCATTACAATAACAATCAGATTTAGAAATACAATTAAGATTTCGACTTAAAAAATTATAATTACACACCTTTTTCCTAAGTGTAGAAGAATATTTAAAAGCAGCAGTAACTCTAATTTGTTCTAAAGGAAAGAAATCAGAAAGACCATGAATAATCTGTGGTAACTTAGCATTTTCAAAATTCTTATCATGAAAATTAATCGTACAAAAAACCCTTTCGACTTTAGAAACATTATTAAAAAGCAAATCAGTATTATTAACACCAATTTTTGATTTAATTAAATCCAAAACTATAAATTTAACAAGTTCAGTATCAAATTTAATTTTAGAACCAAATTTAATAAGGTAATTTTTTAAAATTTTATTTTTAAAACCAAAAATATATTTCCTAATAGTGAAAATATTATTCAAATTAACAGGTAAGTTACAAAAATTCGAAAACTCATCAAACTCAATAAATTTACCCTTACCTTTTCCACCTCCCCTTTTACTTCTAAATTTTGAATCACAAACACCAGGAAAATCAAAAACTTTTAATTTATTATAAATACAAAAATCTTCAGTATTAACAGTACCTTCCCCATTAAATTTACTATTTAATCCATAAGGAAAAAGAGTCTTAAGACTACCAATGTAAATATTTTCTAAATCAAGTCTTTTATCTAAATTTTCCATAAAATCCAAAATAAAAAGAGTAACATTATTAAAATCATGAAATTGAAAATGTAAAATTTCATAATCCGTGGAACAATTACTATTATTAAAATTTTTTATAGCTGATCTGTGGGAATTAATCCGCTTATGAAATTCAAGACCTGTCTGACCAACATAACACAAATTACAACAATTGCACTGAATTAAATAAATAATATTAATACTTTTACAAAAAAATACATTAGAATGACTGTCAATTTGAGAACTATCAGCCAAAGGACAAGTTTTACATTTTTTATTACAACATTTCTTAAACTTTTTAAATTTTTTTATATTTTTAAATTTATTTAAACAAAATATTTGACTTAGTAACTTTTTGTCCGAAGTAATCCCTAAGTCAAGACTAACTTCAGTGCTCCTTGTTTGGGCGCGCGACGAGCCAGGCGCCATAAAATAATTATATATTGTACTTTGCATTATTTTAAAATTAACCTAAAAGGAAATACTAAATTAGACATATAAAACCTAGACATCCAACAAAACCCTTTGACGCTTTAAATTAATTAAAAACACCTGAAGCATGAAATAAAAACAAAATAATTTTTCAATATTTTTAATTTTTCGATTATATTTTTAATTTTTCGATATATTGATGATTTGATTTTGTTTAATTGTGACGATTTTAATTTTATTTATACAATTTATCCTGGTGATTTGGTCCTGAAAAAAACTAATGAAAATTGCTTTAATATTGAATATTTAGATTTTAAAATTGATATTGTTAACAATTTTATTAAAATTGGTGTGTTTGATAAAAGAAAAGCCTTTAATTTTAATGTTATTTTTTTCTGCAACTTTAAAACTAATTTGTGTAGTAAAATATTCAAAAATCTTGTTTTTTCGCAATTAGTTAGGATCAAGAAAATTTGTAATAATGTTGAAAGTTTTCGAGAAGCTGTGGATAATTTTTTAAATAATTTGAGTAAAAATGATTTTCCTTTTAATTTTTGTAATGTTAATTTTTTAATTAAAAAAATGATTGATGGTTTTTAGGTTTTTTTTATATTTTTTCTTTTAACAGGGCGCAATTCTAGTCTTAACTGAGCAGCCCCAGTTAAGCATTCTATTAATTTATCTACGTATCTCCTTCTCCTGACCTTTTCATATCATTTTTAAACTTTTACTGCGCATTATTATAGGGGGCGTTGTTTTTCAGTTTTTAGTGTTTTCTTTTCCTCCGCTTTTGAAGTTGATTCTTGACCTGTGACTGTGAGTTTTTAATTTTCTGATGATTTTTATTGATTTTCTTTTCGTAATTTGTTTATTCTTTTGAATGTATCTTGTTTTTCCTGGACCTCTATACAAAACCATCGGGGTACTGAGGGAGATATTTTAAGCTTTTGCTTCTCCCTCAAATAGAAATGGTTTTGTTTTTAATGGCTACCGGGGCCGGTACCCCCTGAAGACGTCGGCTTCGGTGGTCGTATTTTTGTTTCATTTCATTTGTTTTGTATTGCTATTATCATTCGTAATGCCTAGGGTCCATGAAATGATAGGATAACTATTGTTTACAATAAATATATTGATAATTCTTGAAAATAATCCTGTCACATGAATCGAGCCTTACTATACTTAGCAAATCAAATATTATGTTTTTACTAACTTATTTTTTTAAAGTTGCTATTAATAAAAATATTTAAGGAAATGTATTTTTTTCAATTGAGTTATAAAAATATTAAATGTAAAATTAATTAAATTTGTTAAATAGAAAAAATATTTTACAGCATAGCATGAAATATTGAGATTTTCTGACACTGTATCACTATCAAAGTTTTAATAACATCCGGCAGTGAGTAGGATCTGTTTTTATTCGCTCAAAATTATTCAGTATGATTAAATTATTATTCAGTTCCAAATAAAAACCAAAATCTAAGTAATAAAAATAGTAAATTAATAATTTTTATAGCCTCCTCGACAAGCAAATGAAGAAAAGATCAAGCCCAAACCTGAAAGTGTTTAATTTTCCTTTTTCTAAATGAGATTTTTCCTTTACTATGTTGATTAATTATGCAAAAAGACACAATTCACATTGTTCTATTCAGCATTTCCATAATTAATTCAAACCCAATCTATTTCTGAGTATAGTCAGTCTGTAGCGTATGAAAACACCATTCGTTTTACACAATTCAAAATTTCATGATTTTTAACAACTGTCAAAAATAATGCCAAAAGTTTTTTTTTTTTTTTTTGACATGACGGTTGAAACAAGATAAAACTCTCAATTGTCACAAACTTTCCGACCCTGCCTAGTTATGATATTTTTTTAAAGTACTTAAAAACATTTTTTTGAGTGCTTAAAAGTTGCCTATTTTTTGTTGAATAATTTGGCTACGCAGCCTGCATTATTTTCTCACAAAAAAATTTTTTTTAAGCATTGCTACTATTTTTTTTCTCCCTTGCATTAAAAATTACATATATATTAATTCATGGTCAACATTTTTCTTCCTCAGACTCAATTTCTTGAGCATCGAGAAGTGGAAGGAGCTCAAGGGGTTAAAATATGTGCTAAAGATTTAGAGAAAGCAATTGCTGGTCTTCCTATACTTGTTCCAAAGAGAGCTGATGAAACTAAAATATTAATGGTAATTTCGAGTTTTCTCTTTTTATGTTCTATAACTTTACAAGCAAATGTATGTTTTCAAGATGTTTTTTTTCAACTAACATAAATTTCACTAAATTGATTTTCAGGAAGAGATGGCATCAATGTTTAAAGAGACAATGAATTCTATCAAAGTTACAGGTACAGGTGTTTATGTGCAAACTTCTACTTTAGGTTCACTAGAGGCACTCATGGAATTTTTAACTGAATCTAAAATTCCAGTAAGTTTTTTATTTGTGTTTTTAACCTTTAAAAAAAAAAAATTTAACCCAATAGTATTGAATGTAATCTTAGACTATGTTCTAGTTTCTCTCCAACAAATATTTAAAATTATGTCTTACATTAAAAGTGAAAATTTTAGCTTATACATGTGTGGGTAAAGATAGCAATATTAAAATATTTGCTGGAAATTGAGAGTTTTTATTATGTTATTGAGTAATTGAATTTATAAATATATTATAAGTTGAACTGTCATAAATTTAAATTGTTGGACATGCTTCAAAGTTTGAATTGTTTTGTTCTAAATTGTATCTAGAAAAAAGAATGAATACATTTTCAACTTATTTCTACAATTCTTATTTCTACATTTTTAGATAACAATAAAGCTTGTGATTTACAAAACATGTTTTCTATTATGATAGACTAAATTACTTGAAGTTTTGCTAAATACTCAACTTTTTATATCTTTGTTTTAAGTTAGATCAATTTCATTTTTACTTATTTAAAATAAACTGTTATCTCAGATCATGGAATGTACTTGTAGAATACAAAAATAAATAAACATTATTTCACCTTCAAAATAATCTTCCCCTCAACTAAAATTCATCAAATATGCTGACTTTTTAGGAAATTTGTTATTTTCAAAGCTGGTGTAATATATTTGGTGTTTCATATTTAAGTAAATTAAATTCTCTTTTCTAAAGGTTTCTGGTGTTCGTATTGGTCCTGTTACAAAAAAAGATGTAATGAAGGCATCTGCTATGTTAGAACATGACCCTACGTAAGTTTACACTTTTTCTAACTGTGTTTATTTTATTTCCTACGTATTTGTTTAATAATTACTGCTTGTTTATTACGTAAAAAGTCCTTGACAGTAAACGTGTTGGCAATCGCTATAAAAACTGGCCATTCCATTGTAGTACTCCATTGCCAAGAGTGTTTATTCATTAAGAGAAGAAAGTTTTTCTCATATTTTTGTTAACATTTCATTCTTCTCTCTTATACTTATCATGTCATAGCAACCTTATTAATATGTATTCAAATATAATGAACCGCTTAATAGGAAAACTACTTTATACATTTGTAAATTTGCAAATCCTAAATGCTTCATGTCGACTATGGAAGTACAGTTTTCCAAATGGACAAATAAAAACTTGTCTCGGGCATATTGTTCAAGGGTTTTTATTTTTGTTGATGTAATCTTTTTAACTGTAGTAATTCTAGAAACTTGAATGCTTTTAGTTTGATTGTATTAAGAATGAACATTTTTCAAAGTCTTTAAATTATTTATCTTTTTTACTTTTTTAAAGATTGATTCAGTCATATCATCTGAAAACAAAAATAAAACATTAACTTTATGTGGCTAAAATGTGAGTTTTCTTTTGAATCCTGTATTAATTTGAATTACTGTTTCATTCCTAGTACTCTTTGTAGGTGAAGAGAAATATTTAATTTCCAAACCTAATCCCTTGGTTTTAAAAATTTTTTCAGATCAAACAAAAAGTCTCTCTCTATCAGACATTCGAATTTAATGAAATGTTTTTTAAAGTTTTAGCAAAGACAAAAGCTCATAATTATTTTAATATAGTCTTTATTGTGAAAAACATTCAATTTTTTTTAGAACGAAAGAATAAAAATTTTAGATTAAGCTTGACATGATTGTGGATTATAAAAATAAATGTATTTATCTTTAACTTTTATTATTTTATTCTGTTTATTGAGTGATGGAAAATTTAAAAACAAAGAGTATCAATCTTATTTGATATTTGTGTTGCTTATTTAAAAAAAAAATGTAGTTTTTTTTAATTTTACAAAAAATAGATCTAGCTAATTTTGAAATCAAAGGACTCAATTGTTTGAAGTATATCTGGGCATCAAACAGTCTCTTAATGAATGGTTGCAAACCGAATTTTTGATCAGTGTTGTATTTCTAATTAATATTAGAATTTGAATGTATTTCTCTTTATTTTAGTTTCGCTGTGATCCTTGCATTTGATGTTAGAATTGAAAGAGAAGCCCAAGACCTTGCAGATTATCTAAATATCAAGATATTTCATGCCAATATAATTTATCACCTTTTTGACATGTTTGTGAATTATAGAACTGAAATTAAAGAGCGCAATAGAGAAATGTATAAAAGTGTTGCAGTATTCCCTTGTAAATTGAAAATCCTGCCTCAATTTGTCTTCAATTCTCGTGATCCTATTGTTGTGGGAGTATCTATTGAAGCTGGAGTATTAAAAGAAGGAACACCCTTGTGTGTACCATCCAAAGAAGTAAGTTTATTTTGATCACCTTGACTAATGACACTTTGAAAATTACTATAATACTTTTGTCTTTTTTTCAAATTTTTACTATATCAACAAATTGTAAACAGTGTTTTTCAAAGCTTTTTCACCAAAGAAAAGGAAAATTCCATATTTAAATGCCTTGAGCAAAGCTATACACTTGAGCAAAGCTATAATTTTACACAATATATTTAATCTTGCTGTAAAAATTATCTGACCTTTAGAACGGACAAATAACTTAAATATATTACAAGTTATGTAGAAAAATTACCAGTTTGGTGAGATTTCTCCACCTAGATTAATATTATTAAAATCAATAATTTTCAATCTTTACAAATTTTTTATGAGTCCTGATAAATAATTTAGTATATAAATAAATGGCTGAGTACTTTTTAGATCAGTAAAGCTTTTCATTTTCATAAAACATGTGGCCTTTCTTCATTTTGATGCTTTGTGCAATTTTCAAAATTAGCTTAAGAGGACGCCATACCAAAATAAAAAATCCATACTGGTAAAATCAGTCTTAACTATGCCATACAAGGTGTTACTTTTAGGGGGTGAAAAAGGGGGATAGTTGGAAGAATGGTCTCTAGAGTGACAGTGATAAATGATAGAGAGCCAACTACAACTGTAACATCGTCGCATGACTTGTCATACGGTCCAAGAAAAACTGAACAATGTAAGCATTAGTTTCAGAAAGTGATTTTGTGAAATATCAAGAATAAACATTCTAAATATTGATCTAGATTAACTAAAACTGTAAATAACTAATAGATGTTTACAAGATAAGGATCAACTTATATCTTAGAATTTATTCATTTCAAATTAGAGCACCCAGAAATATATAAGTTTTCATGTGACAATAGTGAATGAAAAACAACCTTTTTAACTTTAAACTAGCGAAATGACTTACATTAATTTGAAATCCCATGCTTAGAGCAGAAAGTTTTGTGATACCATTTTTTATTTGTTTCTCATTATTTTTATTTTAAATATTTACTTAATAGTATTTCTTTAGATCAAATGTTAATTTTCTTTTTAAACAAGATTAAAAACATTGAGCCGCATTGATATTTGTAACACTAATATAAACTGTAAATACTTAATTGTGTTTCTTGAAGCTTAAATATGATAGGTTCAAACTGCTGCTAAATTCAGGCTTTTAAATTTATATATTTTTATATCTATCAATCTTAATAAAAGAAATGATTCAATTTATTTTAAATTCTATCAAAAATAAATCTTCCTATGTGTAAGATTTTTTTCCTTTGTATAATGGGATCTTGAATTGTGTTTTTTAGTTTCTAGATATTGGAACAGTTACTACAATTGAAGTGAATCATAAAGCGATAGATTCAGCTCGAAAAGGCCAAGAGGTCTGCATTAAAATAGAACCCTGTGGAGGTGAAGCTCCTAAAATGTTTGGACGCCATTTTGATCATACTGATATGGTTGTTAGTAAGGTAAGAAATTTTTGACAAAATCTTATTGTAAGAGTACACAACCTTCTTTTGGGAGTGGGCAGCAGAAACTTTCACTGATCATGATGATTTCAGTTATCAATAATAACTTATTTATCTCTGAGCATTATAAAATATCAAGCAGATTTAATTGACGCCACCAGCTACAGGATGAACAAATACAAAAATAGCAATTAAAAAAATTGCCTGTCTGTCCTCAATTGCCTCTTTTTTTTTTTTTTTTAATTCCTTTCAAAAATTCACCCCATATGTATTTTATTTTTTTAATAAATATGAAATTATGAATAGTTCATTCCTAAAATTACTTGTAATTTTTACCATTTATTGATAAAGGATTAAAAAGAAATGCTTATTGATACAGTTTTTTTAATCATTTAAATCTGTTCGCTTTTTATAGGTAGCCACTTGTTATGCAAAGTAGTCTCTGCTAAAAATATTACAGCTGGCCACTGGCTAAATTTCCTAATTTGCCCAATATTATAAAAATAACAATATTAATTTGTCTTAAAGTTAAAAGACAGGTATAATATTTGTAAATTATAAAATGTTTGAAATTTTATGTCTTGTCATCTTTAATAGTAGGATTCTACAAGGTCCGGCTATTAATTTCCAGGACTGACGTAACTGTAGGAGAAAGAAAAGCCGGAAGATGGTGCTAATGATTGAATATTGAAGAGTGTTTTCTTGCTCATGTGCAGCGCAATCGGCGCCATTCTGAAGTGAGTGGTTCTGGTGGAAAGGCGTATTAAAACGGAGCTCTTAAATTCCTGTTGTCGAAGTGAAATGGAGCAGAGAATTAACATTAAATTTTGCTTCAAATTGTGCAAGACAGCTGCAGAAACCTACAAATTGTTAAAACAAGTTTACGGCAAGGAAGCATTATATCGCTCAAGAACTTTTGAATGGTTTAAAAAGCTTTCGAACGCGAAAGCGTGGAAAATGATCCGCTCACAATTCGTACGCAAGACGGAAGCAATGAAAAAGGTCGCGTCCACACATTGCGTTTGCTGTGAGGCGATTCTCAGCTCAGCATGGTGTCGTTGAGTCGCAGCATCCACCATACCCGCCAGACCTAGCACACACTTTTTCCTGTTTCTTAACCAGAAAAATTAACTGAAAGGAACAAGATTTCAGGAAGTCGAAGCCTTCACGAAAACTGTAACGTCACTAATCAAGAGCATTCCAAAAGAGGACTTTAAAACTTCTTTCTGAAATTTGTATAGCCGAGCACAGACCTGCATTACAGCTGATGGGGATTACTTCGAATAATATTAAATGGCTATGTGTTTAACTTTTTTTTCTTCTGAGTTATTCCATGAGTCCTGGAAATTAATAGCCAGACCTTGTATTTTTCTCTATGGGGAAATTAAAAGTTTTATTATTATAAATTACTCACTTTAATTTTTAAATGAATCTTTAAATTATATTTAGTTGAACATAATTAAAGAAATTTAAATCTTTTGATGAATGGAATTTGTACTTCTAAATTTTACAATATCAAAATTATCGTTTGTTTTTTTTTATTTTATTAGAATTGGTTGAAAATTTAATTTAATTGAAAAACAGCTATAAAGTGTTAGTGTTATGTGTGTGTGTGTGTGTATATATATATATATATATATATATATATATATATATATATATATATATATATATACTCTTGTAGTTTATGCTTGAAAATAAATGTTTTCAACTATATATAATTGTTAATATCTTACTAAGTTCTTTACTAATCTAAGAGTAATTTCGCCCTTTCCTTCTTTTAGATATCAAGGCAGTCAATAGATATGTGCAAAGAACACTTCCGAGATGATCTTCAAAAAACCGACTGGCAATTGATGGTGGAATTGAAAAAGCTCTTCCAAATAATGTGATCAGGATATTAATTAGCTGTTTTAAATTATCGTTCGTACTGTCCCATTCCAGAACAATACTCAACACTGTTAAGTGGAAGGAATTCTATGTTTCGTTTTTAATGTATAACTTTAATAAAACGGTTAACAAATTTGCTTTATGTTGATGTCTATTTTCTTTCTTATTCTATCTGGTCACCTTAAATTCACTGCATCATAAGTACAGACTATGGTTAGCATAGAACATTATTTTTTCTGTCAAGTCTTAAAGTAGATTTGTGTAAAATTAATTGTGTAAAGTAGATCTGTGTAAAATTAAAATTTAGTTTACAATGCATAAGAAAACAATGTCTGAATAACTCTTTACTTAATGATAAGATTATCATGTAGTAAGATACTATCTCAAATGATTAACCTTAACTATGCTCAATTAATTAGAGCAGAGAATATGCAAAATTGCAAAAACTTATTTTCTCTGTATAAGCATACCCTTTTTCAGTTGATTTCACTTTTTGAGCCACTAGATATGGAGAGTAGATCCATTCTAAAAATATGGTCACAATTATTTGACTAGTATGTTGCATTTATGCATATTATATTCCACCATGCTTGGAATCCACTATATGATACAAATATTTATAAAAGTTGCCAATTAGATAATTCCATCTAAAACAGGGATGCACAATGTATGGCCCACAAACCAAAAGTGGCATCTGAATTGTTAAATATAAATATGAAAGAGAAAAGAAGAAAAATTTCCAGCTATGTTTTGGAATAGAAAGTTACTATACAGCTTTTATTATAAATGTGATTACCTCATTATAAAAGTTTAATTTATTCAATGAGTTCAGATTTTGCTGTGAAATGTAATTATTTATGCATTTTTATATATAAACTAAAAGAGAAGAAATTTCAGCTAGTCAATAAGATAAATAGTAAAAAAATTCAAAATTCTAGCAACAGTATCACATAAATCTGATACTGATTATTTTCTGAATAATAATAAAAAAGTTCTTCAACAAATGACAGCTAACTACAAAAACCATAAAACAATGTATTGTGTTACATGTTTGGCTTCTATGCACTTCTGCTCTGACCAGCCAGGCTGCTCTCCTATCACTATCAAGGTGTAAATTCCCCTCTTCACTAATGTGGGAGTGCTCGTTTCTCTGTGAGCTTTCTACTCATAACAAGGTATACCTACATTGGGTACCTATAAAAGTGGGTTATCTTGAAAATGAGCTGGCTCCAGTGCGATTTTTTTTTTGGGCCCTAAACCAGCTTTGGGAATCTCCCCCACATCATTCAGGGCAACTGTTTCCAAGCTCTAAGGTAAAATTGCCTATGAGCAATGGCGCTACTTGGATGGTCAGGCTAGCGAGCTTAATCATGACTATTCTAGTGTGCGTTAAAAAGAGCTTCTTAAGCTAAACAGGAACAGTTTGAGGAAGATCATTGGTCTTCTCACTGGACGCTGCACCCTCAGGAGACACCAATGCATAATGGGTGTATTATCTGATCCTCTTTGTAGAGAATGTCATCTTGAGGAGGAGACTTCACGACATATACTTTGTAATTGTGAGTTCTATTCTAGTCAAAGAGTGGCGCATTAAGGCCTAGGAACTGCAAGGCATTCCTGTCAGGTGTTAGCTGAACTTTATTTCAGCTATAAAACTTTCTTGTTCAGGATTTGGATACAATATACCTCTGGACGATGTGCCGTGCTCTTTGGAGCTGCCCAACCTCTAAGTTTGGCTGTTTCAACAGATATTTGCCTATAGCGTCAGCTAACTTCGCCTTCATACTGCTTGTCATGTTTCAAATAGTGGTTATTTTAAAATTATTTTTTCTTACAACTTTTTTTTTAATGAGAAATTCCATTTCCTGACAAACTTTGTAACTTATTTTGAAACTTAGTGAGAAAGAAAATCCTATATTTCTTTCATTTTCCTTTCTTTTATTTTATAAATAGACGGTCATTTTTAGAGCAAACATTAACTCACCCATGTTTACAAGATATTTTAGTTTACTTTTATTACTAATAAGTATATATAAAAGTAATACAAAGAATTGCCAATGCAATTCTCGACAATTTTCTTTGTTTAAAAGATGAATATCTATAAAAATTTAAAAATAAACTTTACTTCCCAAAAAGTTTCAATACAAAATAAAAGAAATCTCAAAGAATAGTTTTTTTATTCCAAAATTAAACTTTTTTTAAAAGCATATTACAAAAACACCGGATTCCAATGCTTTATCAGGATATCTTAACAAAACACATAAGAAATCATGCAGAACACAAACATCAAATTGTTCAAACTAATCTCTTAGTTTCTTGAACAATCTTCATACATGTACAGCAAGAGTCCTAAAAGCTTTTTCAAGATAGAGGAAGCATTAGTCTGCAGTGCAATTTTTCGACATTAAAACAAATAATAATAAACAAGACAATTAAACTATTCTAAATGTTCAGTAAGAAATTCATTGATTGTATCAGTGTCCCATTTCTGAATGCTAAGTTCTTCTTGAGCATTCCCTTCAGCATCCAGAAGTTTGATCACTGGATCTGCTCCCCGAACATACTTCACAGTGAGTCCAGAGAAATTTTTTGATTGGTCACCACGCACAAATGCTGGTGGAAAAAAATATTAAAAGCATTAGAATATTTCATTTAAAGAAGTTCAGAAGGCATAATTGCATTTTACATTTTCAAAAAAAAATTATGCTAATTGAAAAAGGAAATTGATATATGAAGCATAACATTTTGAAATTTATTTGAGGCATTGTACCAATTTTTTTACAATTCTATTTTTAAGATATTCAAAATTATTAGACACAAAAACATGGATTACAAAATGTTCTCAATTTTGGTAAATTTGGTTATTATTTAGCAGTAAAAAAAGTAATGGCTTAACTTTTTGTCTTATATAAGCTACTATTAATCATATATCCAATGCTAGAAGTATAAGTAAATATGGAGCGATATGTCCCCCCATTTTTCAAAAAAATACCCATATGCAATAGATGACAGTTTTAATGAGCAAAAAAATAAATATTTTTGAGAAATGTAAGATTTACTTTTAATAAGAAAAAAATCTTTTTTTTCAGTTTAATAAAAAAAAGGAAAAATAGTCTAAATACGAAAAATTGAGAGGCAGAAGTAAAATATGATAGTCTCCCATTAAACATAAGTATAGGAGTAAACATACATGTTATTGTGTCATATACTCTTGAAACAATAACGTAAATATATTTAATTACTTAACTGGAACACAAATTAAGTAGTCTGAAATAAATACAGGTCGTATTTCATTATAGCATTTCTTATTGGAATTACCAGAAACTGTAAGAAAAATTATCGTCTTTTAGCTCTGTCAAAAGACATTTTGTGAATTCTTCGATTGTGGACAATTTTTTAAAGAAATTAAAAGGCTATAAATGGAAGTTATAAAAATCTACTTTAAGAGTCAAATGCAATAAATTAAACAAGACAATAGCAAAAAAATTACTTGGAATAATATATCAAATGAAATTTTGAGAAAATGACAATTACTTAGAAATAAAGAAAAAAAAATTTTTTTTGAACATACAATTTGCACTGGCATACAATTTTAAAAATAGGATAAAAATTAATTTCTAGCAAAGAATATATAGTTGAAAAGTTTTACAATATTTGTGTTAAATTATCCAATTAGTGTTACATACTAAATGTAAAAACTAAGGTAAAATATTGATATAAAATGAACAAAAACTGTTCCAAGTCTTGTATAGTTCGAATATTTTTTATGTTATATTTACCTTGGATTTGTGGGTAGTGACCGACTTTTCATCCACACACTTCAAGTCGCGCTTGAGGATATTTCTAAAAATAAACAATATATATTTTATAAATGATCTATTAGTATAACTATCGATTACGCTAAGACTTCCAAAACAGTTGGCAGATCTTTAGAAAAGTTAAAACAACAACCTTGATTAATCAAAAGCAGCATGTAAAATATATTTAAAGTAATGTTATACCAAACTAAATGTCAGCTTTTAAATTTTGATATTTTTACGCAATTTATTGTTTCTAGAAAAAGCTATTTTCTAATTTTTTATGAGAGTGTATCATTTAAAAATTATAACTAAATAATAAAACTAAATATTTGCCTTGCACTAACATAAGATTCAATAACACCCACTTAGAAATTGAAGAATATAAATTTGAAGTTGTTGACAATTTTGTTTACTTGGGTTCTGTAATCAACAACAGGAACAAAATTACAATGGAAATACAAAAGAGAATAACTATAGCCAATAGATGTTTTAATGGAATTGGAAAATACATAAAATCCAATATAATTCATAAAAAAAACAAGTTTTATTATATAAATCTCTTTTAAGATCATTTTAACATATGCTTGAGAAACCTGGACGATATCCTGTACGGAGGAGGTTATGTTGGGTACCTTTAAAAGAAAGGTCTTGAGAAATATTTTTGAAGGAATTTAAAAAAAAATCATGTTTGGCTTAAATAAAATTTAGAGCTTTATCACTCATATAATGAACCTGACATTATTAACCTCATTAAACGACAAAGAATAAAATGGGCAGGCCACGTTATCAGAATGGATGAAAACCATACCACAAAAAGAATTTTCACTGCCAGATCAGATGGCACACAAAAAAGAGGCAGGGTGAATTTGAGATGGATAGATGGCCTAGAAAAAAACCCTTTGGTCTTAAAAACTAAAAAACTCTTGCAGGAAAAGGGTTAGCCTGGAAAAAACTTCTTGAGAAGACCCACCCTGGTCTGTCGAACCACTGATGATGATCAACATCATCTAAAAATTTAGCAATGAACACTTAATCTAATGATGCAGATCCAATTGTTACTAAACTAATTAAAAATTGAATTGCTTACTCAAAAGTTAAATTTAAATGATTTAATATAATCATAAAAAAAATCTTGTTCTATTCAAAATTGCTATATTCAAAATGTTTCCATGTGAAGAAATTTTTTAACAAAAAAAGCTGACAGCAGCATGTTTTTAAACCTGACATACGTCTCTCACTCCCACTAAGCTCTTCAAAGTTTAAAGAACAGAAAAATATATTAAACTGCATAAATGTTTACAACTTTATTAAAAGCATGTACAAAAACTATATGACTAATGCTTGCAGGGATTGTAGAATAATTTTATTATTATCAAATAGAATAACTTGAAATATTTTACTGATAGAAGAAATGTCAATTTAAATCCCACATACCTTAACAGGTTCTTTCTCTGCTTTCACACAACAGTTAAGGCAGCTATCCTTAAGGATGTCATCCAATTCAAATTGTACTAATTTATCACACCAAGTGCATTGAAGATCTGATCTCCTAAGACCAAGGTCAAAACAAGCTTCATTGCTTAAACTGCAGGCCACGGTTGTCACCTGCAAATAATTCCCGTTAGCCTACATTTTACAAGAAATTACATAATACTCAGCATAGAGATCATAAAATATTTCTTTCAATCTTTATAATAAATAAAAAGAAACTCCGTCACTTCAATAAATGCAGTTTCTGCAACAAGTTCCAATGTCGTAATTTTTTTCATAATATTTCGTAAGGTACATATTTTATAAACCAAAAATTTTTACAAAAAAATTTATTACAAACTGCAAAAACTCTTTTAAAAACATATAAATATACTAAAAATATTTATAAATCATGTAAGAAAAATTGCTATAAAAATAAGTATTTAAAAGGTTTACTGACCAGTACAGTTAAAGACAACAGAAGCTCATTAGCAACTCCAAGGGCTTTGTTCAGCATTATAGCATGTTTGTTTCTAAAATATTAGTTAAATATGTGTTATGCATGTTCATAAATCATATAAATATGATGTACATTTAAGTGACATATTTTTATTAGTGTAACAAATTAATGTATTTGTTTAGAAAAAAAAGCAGTGTTATGCAACAATACTTAAAATCTAATGAAAAGGAAGCATAACTATACTGGAAATTTCCACTGAACTCTAAGTAAATTGATAATAACATTCACTTTAGAATAAAGTAAAAGAGGGATTTTTCAATGAAGTCAAGGAAATTTTAAGAAATAAGAAATATATCCTTAATAAATTAAAAATCCTATGCTTTTGACAACGAAACATTTTTTTGAAAAATAATAATTTAACTTTAAACATTCATGTTTTTTTTATGTATTAAAAAATACGTTTCAGACATAAAATTGAATAAAGTAATGCAACAATATGTCAATTAACAGTAAAATAAATATTTTATTGTTCAGAATATTATCGTAAGCAATTCGGGGGATTATCATTACAAGATTGAATTTTCATTTTGCTTATAAATTACAAATATCATAGTCATTTAATAAATATTAATTGAACAAGCATTTTTCCTATTAATTGAAGTTTAAAACAACAGTTTTTTGTTAACAACTCTGAAGGAAATATTCATTCAGAAGAAACATATGTGGGAAAAATGAATAACAAATTTACAATAAAAAATTTAAATTCGTTATAATTTTTTTTTTAATCTAAACTTAAAGAAACAATCGACCGAATAGTGACTTATAATCTCTCATTTTAGAATAATTAGATATACCGGCTAACATAAGAATGAGAAGTCCTATTTTATATCTAATATGATGAGACAGTAATACAGGGGAAGAATTCCGTAACAATTACAGACATAAAATTTAAGAATAATCAGAAATCATTAATTAATTATCAGAAATCATACGTACATTTGCTCCTGTTTAAAACATTAAATAACACGTTCAACTTTAAACCAGCTTTTAACTTTCTTTCTTGAATGAATAGATGATAGAAATGATAGTTACAAATTAAAGGAAGTAAATACCTATTTTTTGTTGGCAACAAACTTTCAGTGTTTTAGGTTTAGCTTATTTTGATGCTTGATGATTATCTCACGTTTTGCGACAAATTTTTTCATTATGAGACATAATATTGCTCATAAAATCTTATTATTATTTGTCTTAATCCATAAATTTAGATCATTCATTTTATTTTAGTCTTAAAAATATGCATTTTATGTCATTTGCAACCACATTATTAAAATAATAAAAGTTTTTCATTAAGGATAATTTTCATTTACAATGGCCTGTAAATGATCAGAACAAATAATCTGGTTATGCTAATCGGGAAAGAACATAAAAATATTTGAGGGAAAAAATAATTTGTTTATAAGAAATATTAGAAAGAAATATCTAAATAAATATTTTACCTGACAGTTTTATTCATGTAGGTCAACTTATTCTAAAGTAAAAAGCTTATCAAGTAATTAAGATTTAATTTAAGAAAAAAAATTGCTAATTTTTTTCTAATACCTAAAATATATTTAAACTGTAAATGATTAAAGACTTCACAAACATCTTGGTATTGGCAAAATATTTTATTACCATTAAAATATGATTTACTTCAACCAAACATTTACTTCATTAAAAAAAATGTTTTTGGTTTGGTGCGTGGAATAACTTGGTGCTGTAAAAGGATTTACTGTGTTTTAGTTCTTAATTCATGTGTATAAAAAGAATACATAGCACATAATGGATGGTGTTTTCAATATAAATGTAAACAATAACAATCTCGAGCTGTATACCTGCTCTAGTTCTGGTTAGAAAGTTTGCAACTGCTTACTACAGCTTATTCCGCGAGGTGATATTTTGAACGGATAATTTTGTTTTCAATAAAAGAAGTAAATTAGATAATTTCTGATCTCAAATCTGATGTATTTCATAAGATATTAATGTTGTTAAGTAATTCTGGAAAGTTTGAAGTAAAAATTGTTTTAGTTATTTATATTGTTAAAAAAGGTGATATGGTTGCTAGATTTTTAATAACTCGCTTTTTTGGCAGTCCTGATTTAGCCTTTTTCCATTTGTTTATTACTGTTTGTTCTTGTTGCAAGCTGTGCACCATTTTAGGGTAGTGTTAGCACCTTTAGCATTGTGAACATGAGTATTTTTAGCATTGTAAACACAAGTAATATGCACTCAAATACCACGTTTGCAAGAATCTGAAAACACTATGATCACGCTTTGAGCCAAATGTCTTTAAAATACACCGGAAACAATAACCCGGAGATATAGGCGGTATGGATCTTGCAGCGTTCCCTAGTGTAGAAAACACCATAGCACATGCATCAACGAGCAAAACAAATACGATTGAAAGAGAGTAACCCCCTTTTTTTAATTGCCACAAGAAGTATTGAATTTGATTTCCTTTAACCGGTGTAACCGGTTACACTGGTTTGCCGCACCGACCGTTCCAATATTAAAACCAGTTACACCAGTGCACTGCACCGATCGTTCCAATATTCAAACCAGTGTCACCAGTTACGCACGAAGTGCACCAGGTTTCTAGTCGGTTTGGTCAGTTCGCATGACGTCATTACCCTTATTTGTTTACAAACTTTATTATACTGCTAATTTTGCTGTATTTTTGAATGGATTTTAATATAAATTTGTTATAAAAACTTGTTTTATCATTTGAAATAAATTTACTTGTATTAAGTTGAAATATAATAATTATTATTGGAAATGTATTCTGTAGATGAATCGCCTTGATGCTGTTTATAGCAATGGATATCATTCATAAACGTTTTATTTCTGATATTAGTTTCAAGACTAAGAATTCATCTGAATTTTGATACGTGTGGTGATTAGATTTACTTGATAGATTCATATCGAAAGAATTTTGACTTGTGATTTTCAATAAACATATCGTTTTGTAAATCAAACAACTATCCAAAGCATTGTTAAATTTGTAATAGCGATAGAACTTTAAAATCAGTAAAAGATTTATTGCTTCATATGCATTCATAAACATTTTTGTCCAATGTATATTGTTTTTAAAATAAACAATTCCAATCAATATTTGATTGTTAAATACTTTTCTTTTGTGTCATAAATTTTTCTTATATCCTTTCTATATTCTATATCAGACCTGGAACGATGAATATTATCCTAGCTTAATAACAAATTATGCTTTTAGTTTTTACTATATTATACATCATATGAGTTTCATTAAAGGGACTGACCTAAGTTGTTAAACTAGGCCTTCAATGTATTATGCTTATAATTTGTATTGTATGTATTTCTTTTTCTAATATTTAATCATTTCTGATAACCACAACATAGTAGTAATGATATGGAAATCTATCCTGATCTGTACCTCCTTCAGCACACGTGCAAATCAATGTCTTAGATTAATAACAGAGGATATTATATAAAAGTTTAGTTTTTGTAAAAGGATCTTAAATAGAGCCCAACGACAAAGGTCGTTCATTGGCCTGTGTTATTAGAACTAGACTTTTAATGCCAAAGGTTTTTAACATTTATATTTCTTTCATAATTGTTAACTAAAATAAATTCTGAAAATCACAATATAATAAACATTCTAGTGTTATATTATGACATGATAATTTTGAACAATATGAAGATTTTATATGTTATTGGTAAATTTTTAATTTAAGCTTTGATTCTGATTAAAATTTTAAAAAAATCGACTTCTATTTACATTTCTTATTAGTTCATTACTTTTTGTTTCAAGATTTCTATTTCTTAATGATAATTATTTTTTAATTCAAGGTATTTATTACATGATTATTGAGCTATATGTAATATAAATATTTATTTTTTATAACACTAACTTGAAAATTTCTGAAACACTTATTTATAACTGTTGTTTTGTATACTTTTTTTTTTTTTTTGAATTATACTACTACATCTAACTTTTGGCAAATTTTTTTAAAAAATGACTGAAATAAGTGAATTATTGACTAGCTTGTGTCATCTTAAACTTTCGGGTTAATATTTATTTTAAAAGTTCGATTTAAAACATTTTTGACAAATACAACTTAATAGTTATGACAGAGAGATTTAACTTTATGTGAAACATCTTTGTATACACCATTATTTCACACTAATTGCAAACAATAGTTAAGTTTATCTGAAACGATTTTAAACTTGATGGCAAAGGTTGCTCACTATGTGTAATTATATTACTACAAATTTAAATATTTCTGTCCAACATAGAAAATTTTTTATTACAACAATATCTACAGATTACAATATTAGTGAATTTCTTATTTTTGAATGTAAACAAATAAAAACGCTTTAAACTTTATCATTAGTTTATTTCTTGTTTTGTTGCAACATTTTTGTTTCTTAATTTTTTTAAATAATTTAAGTTTTACATGTATATTTTACAACAAAATGATATTGTTGTGTTAAAACATTTTTTTTTACTTAAATACTATAATTGTATAGTTGTGATGGAATACTAAAGCTCCCACTTGTAGCAAAATTATAATAATATCTTTCTCTCTTTTTAACACAAACTCATTTCAGGTAAGTATGTTATCTATTTATAAATATTTCTCCCATGTGGCACCATGGTATTTCTCTATATATTAGCAACACTGTTTAGTGCTTCAAAGTAAATTTTAAACAGCATAAGTGCTTCACAGTAGAATTCAAGAAAAGTGGCTTGACAACTATTTTCTTTCTATTGCTAATACTATTAATGCTAAAATAGAATTTCAAATAACTGGTAAAATAAAATAAAAATTTGAAAAAAAGAATTCAACTAGTAGCTTTTCATACAGAAATGTTAACTATATAAAAACTTGCAGCACCTCCACATACCAGGCAGTGGATGCTCCGACTTTAAACCGAATGGCCCTTTTTTCTCTCCTCGTAATTAATCAAATTTGTTTGTCCATGTGCTATTTGTAAATTAATAAAAATATTTGGCACTAAGCTTTACAGTTAGTTATGCATTAAGTATTTATTTAGAGTCATCTTGTAATTTTATAGAAATAAACACCATAAATAAAATATGGTTTTATATGAAATTAAGTTTGGTAAAGTTTAATAACTTTTTCATGATACCTTGGAGCATGGTCTAAAATTAATTTATTCACTTAAACCCGCTTTTCAGTTAAGTATTTTTTATTAATTGTGTGTGGGTAATTTTGAAAACCAGAATTTTTAGAAAATCGTTATCTTGTGAATGGGAAAATTGAAGTGAAATATATAAATAATATATATTTTGGTTTTATTATCCAGTATTAGGAGGGATTTCTTTTACCATACAATAATCTAATTTTTTCCTCTGTGTTAACTATTTTGTTAAAATTGTGATCGAAGTACTTTCAACTAGGGCAACAGCTAAAAGGTGAAAAAAATTTGGTTAATATATTTTTTAAAACTAATTATGCTGTTAGGATCGGAGGTGGGTTTGAAGTATTAAAATATTTAAATACTGATGTGCTCTGCATTCGACTTGATTACCGTTAAAGTTTATATATTGTACAAGATAATTTTGAAAGGTGGCTAGTATAAAAAATATCTTACAATATGTTCACTAATAAAAATTACCTAACTTCTTTTTTTTTATTTTTTATAAATGCTTAAACTGCTGCTAAGAAAAAAATCTCTCAACTGGATTTTGATCTTTTTAGTCTTATCTAACACAGGGTTATTTTCAATTTCTGTTAGAGGAACTGAGGAAGTTCCACTTTAAAATTTCTTCATGTAAACAAATTAGCTTTCGTGAAAAATTTCACTATGAAAATATATTTATTACACAATTGAAGTCAATTTGCTCATAAACATTGCACTATATACCATCTCTATCATAATAGAAGCTGTGTTAATTTTTCTAAATTCTAGCAATCAAATTTTAAACTTATTTTGACTGTTTGTCATTGACATTTAAGCTTACAATGAGAGACATTTCAAAGATGCCATCTCATGCATTTGAAATGCTATCAAATTTACATTTTAAAAGATCTTATTATATTAAGATAAAGTTGCTCTCTTGAGAAAATTCATTATAAAAGTAAGTTTTTTATATATTAAAAGTCAATTAATTACGGTATTTGCATGAAGAATGAAGTTTAAAGCAAGCTAAATATATATTTTTTTTTAATTTAAGAAATCATAACTCGCTCATTTTTCAAAAATATGATTTCCAAAATATTTCAAAGAAAAACAATAAAAATTTCACTAAGATTTTTATTTTTCTCTTTAATTTTGTTAAATATTTAAATATAAAACTTACTGAGATGATGGATGCATTTTAAAATAAACATTTAAATAGGAAAAATATGCAATAAGAAACTGAAGTTTTACTTTCTATCAACTAAACTTAAAAAATAAATAAGATAAACTGAAACTAATCATGATATTTTGCTTTATTATATGAAACAGCTTTGAAAGTCTAGAAATATATATTCTTTAACAAGTAATGCAAAAATAGAATGGTCAAGAAATAAATATAATAGAACAAAAAATAAATTTGTTATCACTAATATATTTTTCTCAAAGATTCCGAAAGAGGAGAGCGTCTGCTTCTGGTTGCTAATGGCAACCAGAACTGGACCTAACCGCACCGATCGTTCCTAAATTACGGTGCGAACTGAGGTCACGTGACTAGTTTGCTTTCGTGTAACCAGTGTCACCGGTGCGAATATTGGAACGCAGCCTAAAGAAGTTAATCACAACCAGCACCATCTAGAAACCTTCCTTTAAGCTTGTTCATCGATTGATTCAATGTTTCATCGATTTTCTAAGGTATTAAATGGGACAAAAAGAAGCATTACAAACTTAAACAGGAAATAAAAAATTTTGTTTTATTTAAAATAGTTTTGTTTCGTTTAGCTCTGTTTAATTAAAAAATAATTGAAAGAAGTTAATTAAAAGCATATCGATGCATGTTCGCTCCTACTAGAATTACCGGGTTCTTAAAATCTGGATTTGAAAGATAAATTTTAGGTTTTATAGTTGGTTGTGTTAAGATTTTTAATAGTACAAAGCTTTAATTAGGCAAGGAAAATAATTTTTTTTTTGTATTAATACTTATTATAAATATGTATTATGGATACTTTTCGGTTTGTCAGGCGCAAGCGAAAAGTCGCCAAAAAGTATAGACTTCTGAACTTTTTATTTTTTTTAACACTGAACAAAACAGATAATGCTCACAAAAAATTCATAGATGCAAAAGATGTTGATAAAAAAATTTATTCTCTGTATTTTATTTGTTACTAATTTTTTTCAGATTTTATGCCATCATTAGAATTTTTCTGGCAACCACTGAAGATTTATTCAGTGTATTTAATTTTTTCTAATGAATTTAAAATTTGTTTCAGGATGTTTAATCCTCCCTTGGTTTAATTTTTCTAGCATATGCCTGAACTCTTTCTTTCAATTCTATTTGTTAGTAATTCATTTCTTGATTTGTTCCAACTCTGTAGGAGGGATATTCATCAAATGGTTCCTTTTTAATCTGAATTTATACCTGTAATCAAATTTCTGCTCTGGTGCCAAATCCTCCATTGTTGGGATTATTATTTTCAAGCATGTTTGGAATTAAATCAAATTATTAGAATCCATTTTAATCTTTTTGTTTCGATATGTATATTGTGCTCAAAGTAATCTTATTCTTAAATGTACTTTTTGCTTAGAAATCTCATTCAGCAACATTAAGCTTCACATTCCTTTTCAGTATGAATAATGAAAAACTAGTAAGTGAGCTTTATTCTGCATAACAATTTATAAATGCTGTTGTAAAAATAAATTATATTATCATTTATTAGCCCTTGTAATGCACATTCATATATTTTGTTTCTCTGGCTCATTTTAATTTATATACAGTTCTATTAAAATTATTTATAGTAAAATATAAATCATAATTCAAATATAGAAAGTTATTATAGAGTACAGTTGATTAAAAGTAAATGTTACTTTTATATATGAAATAATATGAGCAGATATAATCAATTAATCATTATCATTTTTGTTATATTTAATGAGCTTTAGTTATAGGGCATATCTGTAAAATTAATGTTTTTAATTGTGTAGCTACTTATTGCAACATCTATGATTTTTATCTTTCCTTTCCAAAAGGTATACAAAGAAAGTTATTATAGAGAAAAAATACAATTGATAAAGTTAAAAGTTAATTTTTTATATGAAATGATATGATCATGCATCTGATCACATAATGTTTCATATGTCTGATGTTAATGTTTTGCATTATTTTCACATAGTGTTTAGTAACATCTGTTCTATAGCATTTTAGTATTATACAATTTTTTTTAGGCTTAATAAGCTCCATTCTGCATTATGAGTTATTATTATTGTCATACATAATATCTCTTAATTTTAATCCAAATATTTGACTTGATTCTCATTATTACCAGGTTTGTGTATGCTGCCACAAGTATCCTCTGATGCTAAACTGCATGTTATTATCTCTAAATAAACTTGGTTATTTAAAGTATTAAAATACATTTGTACCTTTTTGTTTATATACATTGTGTCAAATAAATTCTGATATTTAGATGAACCTTCTTGTTTGTATAGTCTTGTCTTCAATATTAATAAGTTTCTTATTTCTTTTCATCATCTAGGACTATTTAAAATGTATGCTTTGTTTTGGAATAAATTTAATAATTAATGTATTTTAAAAATAATCCTATGTATCATTCATTATAAAATACATTTTTTTCTTAAATTCATCAAAATATCATGCCTCAATTACAGCGATAATAATCTCTCAACTTGAAAAATGTGTGGAAATTAATGGTTTTATTTTATTAATTTGTTTTGCAGTAATGATTGTTGCAGATTCTTTTATCATCATGATAATCATTTCTAGTTTTCATCTTTTTGAAAAATCTTAGTATCATAAAAAGAAGTAAATTTTATTTTTTATGTATAAGTTTTAATTCAATTTGTTTTCAGTAGTTCAATTTAGATAAATAATAATACTTATCAAAATTTTAAATGGAATCTTTTTAATTAAAGCAGTATTGTTTTTATTCTATGACTGATTTTCTTAATCATTAATCTCCCTTAAAAAGATTTCACTCAATGTTATTCTTATTACGACAAAAAAAAAAAAGATCAACATAAATTAAAACAGTTGGGTCCAGAATTAAATAAACTCCTTTTTTGGACAATTTTATGTTTGTGTTTTTAAATTTAATTTACAAAATAGTAAATAAATCTATGTTTTTATAAGCAAGCAAATCAGTATATTATAAGAGTTAAGATATAAGAGTTTAAAAATCGTAATGAGTTTTTTAATATATTATTCGAATTGGAGATTCTTTTTTTTTTATCATCATGCATTTTTGTATTTCTATGATAATCATATTATTTTTTCATGTTTTTATTTTATTTTTCCAATATTTTAAAAAATATTTTTCTTTTTTATTTTAATAACCATTTTGTACCTGAACTTTATGAAGCATTTGAAATTAAAATTAGTTTGAATTAATAGCAATAGAGAACGTCATTAAACTACATCGTACGGAGCAGAAATAGAAGCTATCTAGGCTCTCTTTATTTCTCTATGTTATAAACAAATCTTAAGCTCTTACCTGACAATTTCATGTTAGTCAGTTTACTGCTGTTATTGCGCGAGGTAATATTTTCGAACAAATGATTTTGTTTTCATTAATATAAATAAATAATATAATTTCTAAGCTCAAATCTGCACAAGTAATCGATCGAAAATCACTAATTTCTTCCATGGAATGTGAAAATTAATTATTTTTAATATTTGGTATATAATCTAATTATCAATTAATAATTTATAAAAAATATACAATTACAACCATTTTCAACAATATTACTGTCATACGCTAAAGTATAATTTTTTTTATAAATTGGAATTTAGTGAACCACACACACACCGTTATTACTGTGGCGTACCGTCATACCCTCCAACTTATGAGGATTTTGAAAATAATTCTTTCTAGTGGTAGCGAACCAAAGTAGAAATTTTTAAAGCAAATGGATCTCTCATAAAACTTTTATCAGAACTTAAGAATCTAGCCATATGGCCTGCACTTTTATAAGTAATAGTGGACAAGTTACGCTAAAATTAATTTTTTTTAAATATTAAGACATTAATTTTGCTACCGTCAGAAAAGAAGATTTCTGAAACTACGGAAATTCCGTAGCAGTTGGAGGGTATGCGTACCGTAGACAGTTGACTATAATGGGGTTTGATTGAATTCGTTGATGAGAAAAAATTCATTGGATAGAACTTTATTTCTTTTTCCTATTGTCACTTAACAGAATCCTTTATTGATGTTACTTTTGTGTATAAAAATACAAGTCTATTATTTAATAATTTTTCATTTGGTAGAACAAAAATAATCTTAGCAGAAAGAAAAAAACAACTTTTAAAGAAAGCAAAACTACACATTTAGAAAAAAATATTAAGTAAAATATGTAACCATAAAATTTATGGTTTTTTCTTCCAGCTATCACAAGCCTGTAATGTACTACAGTTGCTTCTTAATGATATCATTTTCATTGCATTTGAATAGCATAGATTTGTTGGATTTAAATTTTCCTCACAGTTTTTCTTGGATGAATAATTTTAGTTGTAAAACTTCCATACATTTTATATTATTGTTATTTGATTTATTAAGCAAATTGTTCATTGTTTACTTTAAAAAATTTGCATTGTATGACTTACATTTGCCAGTGTTTTGAAATACTATTTCCCATTTTATTCAGTTTTAAATAAAAGAATTATTTAAAACTGAATGAGATATGAGGTAAGTTTCCAATTACGGTGGCATGATGACACTCCTGACGCAACATGAGACTTATATTGATCTTTTCCAGTGTTCAGAAATACTGTTTGCCATTTTATTAATTTTAATGTACCCTAATTCTTTGTGGGATTTTTCTAATCTTTCGCTATGATGAGATTTCTGGTACCAGATATGACTTAATACCAGATATAATAATGTTTTCCATTGTTCTGAAATACTATTATGTCATTTTATTCAGATTTAGATAATTCTTTTAGATTTTTCAAATGCAGTAATATGATGATACTACTGGCACCAGATATGACTTATCATGATATTGACCAGTATTCTGAAATACTATTTTTATACAGTATTAAATAATTATTGAGAAATTCTTAAAATGAAAATGTATTTTTTTAAATGTTTGGTTTAATTGACTATTTGGTTGATTATTTAGTGAACTCTGTGGTGTGTGAGTGATATTCATCATTAAAATTAAAAGCAAGTATTAAAGATTTATTGGAATGCTGATAGTTATTTGTAAAAAAATGCTGGATTAATTATATTAAAGAGTATTTAGAATTAGCTATTTACGTTCAGATTTTTATTTTATAGGGTTAGGTAAAGTGTGTATAAATTATGCTTTTTTTTTTTAAAGAAGACTCTAAAATCAAGCTATTAAATTTATTTTTCCAAAAATTTTGATGCATTTTATTTACATTAAATTCATGTAGATTGACGTATAACTTATCAATTTTGTTTGATTTCTTACAGTAACACATTCAAAAGAATACAGTTTGACTTTGTTATACCCACTTTACCCCAGAGTGGGGTAAATTGGTTATAGTTCTAAAATTAGTATATATTTCATTAAAAAACCTGTGTAAACAGAGCCGTTTTTAGAGGGTTTGGGCCTGTTTGGGGGACCTTGAGTAATTTCAAAGAAAAAATTTTACTCTTGAATAATTTTCATTTTTTTTTAGAAAGTAAAACAATGATAAGTTATTATAAAAGCTTTAATACATTATTTGCATTGAAAGTTTAAGGTAGCAATACTTTTTCTGCGTTTTGAGAGGTGAAGCCTTCTATCACGTCATTAAAATCAATTTATTGCAAGACATCATATTCAATGCTCATGATTGACAAATGACTCATTCTTTCTTAAGTCATACGATTTCTTAGTTCATTTTTGATTAATTTTAGTCTGAAGAATGAAGATGCACCACTACATTTAGTTATCATGAGTGACAATTGTCAAATGTCATACATGAAAAAAATTGACAAATGTTAATGTATGGAAACGTGTCTTCAAGATTGTTGTTTTTTACTATTTTATGCATATTATCTATTCTAAATTTATCTAACATAATCTCCTATGCCAAATCATGCTTGAAATGTTCTAATTATAGAGCTAGTTCTTTTTCATTTATATCATTGGCATAAAATATTTAGAAATTATGTCAGTGAAGCGTTAATCCCTTGAAATTTAAAGAATTCAAAATTGATAAAAGAAAATCCAAACAAATCAGTTAATGCGCCATTGAAAGAGATTTTAATTGACTAATTAATGAAAGATAAACTTAAACTTTAAATATTTCGCAATGCCGAACAAAAAATTCTTGGTGAAGTACTCTTCGTATATTCATATTTAAAATTGGAAATAGTTTCATGAGTAGAGAACTTTTCTCTCTGTCCACTCACAAAAGCAATCAAGGCTTCAATCAATTTTAGACCATTATCGAAAGGAAGACCTTTTATCTGTATGCTTATTTGAAGTCTGATTTATTCTTGATAACATATCACCGCAAAATTCTGTCAACACAATATTTTCCAACTTCTTCAATTTCTTTAGAAGACCACAAGCATCGAGTCCAGTTTATAGAAGCTCTTCTTTATTCGTTTCTAAAATTTGAAGTACGGCCTTAATTGTTCTGTAACTTTTTAGCAGTGCCGTTACTGCGTCGAAATGGGTGGACCACCTAGTATCCGATGGACGCTTTACGACTAGTCCAGATTCTAAGCATTTTGTCAAGATATTCCACCGATGGGTAGAACTGGAGAAAAAATATTGCTAAGTTTCTGTAAAAATTGGAAATAATCCTCTAAGACGCATCTCGCTACTTGTGCACGAATTAAGTTTAAGCTATGTGCTATACATGGAGAGAAAAATTGAGGCGGGACATTTCTCTTTTAACCTTGCTTGTAAACCTGAGTACTTACCTGCCATACTTTGAACGTTATCTCATGTTTGTCCTCGACAATCACTTATATTAATGCCATGGTCATTAGGAAAAGATACAATAGTATCATTAAAATATCAATGATTTAAATTTATGAAGACATTAATTTTTTGAAATGCGTCATTAATGATTTTGCTCAAGAAATTTTCTGGATTTTTGAGTTGGACTCACAATCACCCGGGTATCTGTAAATGATTAAAATTCGCAGAAATCACCTTTAAATAGTTTTAAGATGTAATTAAAAATAATTTATTGTTATTACAGGGTGTTTCCTAATCACCAGAATCCATGTGAAAAAAGAAATAAAAACATATACTAATTAAGGAACAACTTAATATTTAAACAAAAGAAAAACATCTATCAAGAATTAGCGAATCATTAATAAGGGGAGTAACGGAAAATGAGTTAAGTAACCTGTAAATTACAGGTAGAAATTTGGTGTTTTTAATTATCTTCTTTCAGCTCATACTTGTTTTCCCAGATAATCTAACAGGTTTCGGTGCTTTCATTTCCACCTTTCTCAGTAGTGATTCTTTGGGTTTCATTATCAATTTCTTTTTTTTCCTCATCTTATTTGGTATCCCAAATGTGTATAGTTTTCATGATTTTATTTTTGACAAGGATCTTAAAAATATTTTAAAGGTGATCATTATAAAATGCCCTGCATAGTATCGTGTAATTAAAGTGACAACGGAATGATTTGCTCGGCAATTAATACTACTCACATAATGAATACTTAAAAATATTTTCGATTTATAACAGTATCGTGTAATTAAGTTTAATAAGGATTAATTTGTACTGTAATTAATTTAGTTTAAACTGTCGCTGATGTTGATGTTATTGTAGAACTTTCTTCAGTATATTTTAACCGTATATAAATTTAGCTAAATTTTTCAATCTAGTTAAAATAAAATAAAAAGAATCAAAACAACCTATGGAATTAATTTATTATTAATTTTCACGAATTAAAGTAATGGATGCTTGTTTAATCACTTCTTTGCAAAAAAGAAATTAATCTGATATGGATAATGCAACACAGTGTTATGCAGGAAGTACGCCGTCATGTTGAAGTTGCTTCTAGGATCAATCCACTTATGACTTGGGTAATAGCAAGTTTGCTCGTACAGCAGAATTATGTATCTGTGACGATCTATTAAAAAGTAGTATCATTTAGTTTGAAAATATAATTAGACAAATAAAAAATAATTTAACACAAGTTTAATTTATTTTTCTTACTTATTTGGAAGGAAAAAAGTTGGTGGTAAAACTCATGCCCTCCAAGATTAAATGAAACCATGCTAGTTGTAAATGGTTTTAAAAAAAACGTATTGTTTTGTATTCATGGCTTTTTAACCATACTAGTTATAAACGGTTTCAAAACCGTAAAGGTAAAAATTATCTTTACAGTAAATTTCCCGGTTAATCGAATGGATAGACTGCTACTGGTTATTTTATCATAATTTTGGAATGAAAATTCTAACAGTGCAGATCACAGAAATCATGTAGTCCAAAATTTAGAATTCCAAATTATAAATACAAATGAAGATTTCTAAATAAATTTATATAAGATATATTATTTAGTCTGAAAATTGATTCTAAGAAAAATATAAATACAAAGGAAGATTTTTAAGTTTGTGTTTGGAACACACAGTGTAAATATATGCGACCCAAAACTTCACTATGACAAGCAAATGATGGCACGAAATTTAACAATTAAGCTCAAATGATCGTCTGAAATTCATCCCGGAAAGCGATACTACTAATCAATGGATAAAGAATGTTCTGAACTGGCAAGGTGATTCGTCAGATCTTGAAAAGTAGCGGTACCTAAATGATGACTTTTATGTATAGATTCCCGCACATAAAAATTACAACTTGTAAGGTCTGGAGATCTTTGAAACCACTTAAGATGAAAAAGATCATTTTGCACATCTCTTCCAATCAATCGTTGAATGCATGAAATAGCTTTAAGCAATAAAACTTATAACTTTCTTCAATCCTTTGTTGTGCTATATGTAATGCCATCTATTATCACTCACTGAAAATAAATATTTAAAATCTGACCATGTCTATCAATATTTAATACAGCCGATAACATTTTGATTGCTAATATGTGTGTTTAAATGTGGAGGAATATTTTCGAAAAGTTTCCATATCGAACGAGTTTGGGTTACAACAGTAATTCAAACAATTTGCAGTCGTTTCAGTAGTGATTTGATAACAAGCAATTTGAAAAGTACATCAAAACTTGAAGAATAGCACAGTCAAGCACGGCCTAGGTGGCAATTTAAAAGATTCGTAAGTAATTTCGATCATAACGTCAGAAGTAATTTGTTGCAAATGCAGTATTGTCTATCCAACTAAAGAACTCTAATGAGCAATAGAGCAACACTGAAGAATAGCACAGTCAAGCATGGCCTTGGTGGCAATTTAAAAAATCCGTAAGTAATTTCGATCGTAACGTCAGAAGTAATTTGTTGCAAATGCAGTATTGTCTATCCAACTAAAGAACTCTAGCCAGTTGACTGAAGAACTGTAGTGAGTATGTTTAAGAGGTTAAACTACTTCTAGTAGGAATGTGGATAAATATTTAGTTCAATTATGATTCGAGTTGGCGAGAGAAGTCTCCAAAGTTAGTCTTTTAAAAATTCGCTTTACTTTCATTCCGTAACAGCAGAGAGCACCAAACTTTGTCACGGAAGGAGTTCTTTGGTTAGACAGACAGTAAACTTGATTGACATTATGAGTCAAGGGGTAGTATATTTTTTTTTTCAAAAGAAAAGAAAAAAAAACTTCAACGTTCCACCGTGGAAGCTCTGAAGAATCAAGTTAGGTCTCCTACTCATATGTTTAGAATTTTTACCTTACACATACCTGAATCAGCAGGAGGATCTGGAGCCTCATATTCTAAGAGCTCTCTCCCTCTGTAAATGTCTTTTCCGGGTATGTTGTTAATTAGCCAGTGGAGATAAATAGCGTTTGTAGGTTTGTTGGGATATGGCGCATCAGGATCTAAAAAACAAAGTGACCGTGAATTTAGATATGTGCAAGATTTGTGTTATTAATTAGCCAGTAGAAATAGTATTGACTGCCCAATTAAAGAATTATTCTCGCCAGTTTCCTAAAGAACTGTAGTGAGTATGTTTAAGAGGTTAAACTATTTCTAGTAGAGATGTGGGATAAACATTTTCACTAGAAAACTATCTCTCATCTTCAAATTCAATAGAAATTTTTGATCTATACTGCTATGTCATTAACAGGAATTATATTTTCTACATTTTTAATATCATTTAAATTTAATCCTTTTTTCAATACAAATATTCATATTAAGATATTTTTCTCAGCAGACGCATTTAAATAAAAATTAATTAAATCGTGTACTGAAAATATCGGTGGCTATTATCAAAAAACCTGCAAAAATTTAAGGTTAGACTTTCGAACCATCAAGATTGAACAAAAGTACGCAAAAATTTGATCATTAAATTAAAATTTATTCGTGTTGTCTTTAATTTTGCTTACTGTACATATTTATCTATACTCTAAAATATGAAACTTCAACTTTATCAGATAAAGCCAAAGGTCAATAAAAATGCAAAATTTCTAGGTGCCAGGATCAATTTTTAGGATCGAGCATGTTGTGAAAAAATAGCGTAACAGATTTTTGCTTTTATTTTAAACTATATTAACCTGGCTCACAGCATTTATAGATCACTGGCTAAAAGTATTATTTTTTTTAAATTCTGTTTTTACATTTTTTTTCCTTTTTAATAACAATTTTAAAAAAAGTACTCATTAAAAATTGTTCTCATTACATTTGTTTAACTCGAGCGTCAGTAGATACAGCGTGTCCCGTAATCGTGTATTTTAAACTCTTAATATGCATTCTCAGAATTTTAATCAAAAATGAAATAAAAAGTATGCACTTTGGGGGTCTGAAATTTATATTAAAGCGAGAGAAAAAGGCATTGAAATTTGACAAATCGCAGAACAGGAAGGCAATTAGGGATCAAAACAAGTTTGATTGCGAGGGGAAAAAAAACAAAGTACTTACAATTATTAGGAACAGTTTCTTATTTCAATCTTCAATTAACTCTGTGAAGCAGTTTATTACACACGCCTTCCAGCACTGCGATTTGTTTGATTTCATTAGCGCCTTTGTTTATCAAATATTAATTTGCAACTCCCAATATATATAAAAATATTTTTGTTTTTACTTTTGATATGGATTCTAAAAATATATATTAACACTTTGAATGCCCGTCTGGCCAAAATGATTTTCTCAGTATGTATTGCATTAATTTCTTCAAACCATTTTAGAAACGATAATAATATAAGAAAATTAAAAGCATTCAAAATTTACTCGAATTATGTGTTTCTAATAATCTTGGCTTCACCGGTGACCCCCGTGGCTCAACGAACAAACTCAGTGCCGGTCACCGGTGACCCCCATGGCATTCAACGTGTTAAGGGCGGTTTTTGCGGGACAACCTCTATCAGAATGTAACAAACATGTTTAAATTTTTAACTGATTTCGAAGTGCTATTTTTTTAAGCATAATACAGGGTGTTAATAAATTCCCGGACCCATTTTGATGTTTAATAACTCATAAAATAATGAAGATATAAACAAACTTATGGCATTTATTGATGGAATAACTCATATATTTTCCTTTCCAGGTTTGAATATCTTTACTTTCGTAAATATCGTCTGCTCGTGTGGTTAATTTCAGAAAATTTCATTTTCCAGTCTAAATATCTGTACTTTTCTAAATATCGTCTGCTTATTAATTGCATTTTTCTCTCTTTTGTTTTTGGCAACTATTGCAATGTTATGTTTACTTTTGATGTGTTTGTTCTATGTAGTACTTTTCTATGTGATGTTTTATTCGAGCGGATATTAAGGAGAATGCATACACCACAAGAGAAAGCACATATTTTATGGTGGTTCATAGAAACGAAATCGATAATGCAAGCACAGAGAAATTGCAGAAGAATTTACGAAAAAGATCCTCCATCCAAAAGCAGCATCTTGCGGTGGAAAAAGAATTTTCTAGATACGAAACGTTCCGGACGTCCCTGCACAAGTGATTTTGACGTTGAGTATGTCAGACAGATATTTTTAGACAATCCTAGAAGATCTGTGAGATCAGTGGCAAGATAATTGGATATGCCAATTTCGACGGTGTACAAGGTTATTAAGAAACAATTAAGACTGCATGCATATAAAGTTCAAATTGTTCAAGGTTTGGAACCGGACGATAGGCCTAGGAAGATGGCGTTTGCAACAGATATGGTTGGAATGATAGAAGATGATGCTGATTTTCTGAAGCGCATAATGTTCTCCGACGAAGCATCCTTTCATGTTTCTGGCATTGTTAATCACCATTATGTGCGCATATGGGTATCTGGAAGCCCCCATGAATACCGTGAGACACAAAGGGATTCCCCAAAGGTTAATGTGTGGTGTGAACTAATGCACGACCGAGTCATTGGGCCTTTCTTTTGTACAGAAAAGACGGTCTCATCAGTCGTATACTTAGACATGTTGGAAAACTTCGTATTTCCACAGCTAGAAGAGCTTCAGCCACATGTCTTTTTGCAACAAGATGATGCACCCCCTCATTGGGGTATCATCGTTCTTAGTTCTTTGAATGACCATTTTCCAGGAAGATGGATTGGGCGAGGAGGTACAATTCCTTTTCCACCCAGATCACCTGATATAACGCAGCTGGACTTTTTTCTTTGGGGATTTATAAAGGACAATGTTTACAGGAGGATCGTGTCGAACATTGATGACCTAAAAGCCAGAATTACAACAGCAATAGCCTCTGTGGATGCCGACATACTTGCCGCTACCTGGCGTGAAATTGACTATCGACTTGATATTCTCCGTGCGACGAAGAGGGCACACGTGGAAGTTCATTGTCAAGGGTCATGAAACTTTTAGAGTCTATCTAACCATTTATGTTATTAATTTTAATCTATCTATATTATTTTATGAGTTATTAAACATCAAAATGGGTCCAGGACTTTATAAACACCCTGTATATTAAACGCGAGCTTTCGGCAACAGCATTATATATTTCAAAATGTATGCTAAAAGTGTAATTTGACCCATGGTGGCTCAGGGGATTGAGAGTTCTCCTTCCAATGAGATGAACCGGGTTCGAATCCCAGCGACGGCTGATCGAAACGAATTCCGCATCTGGCTTGCACCGATCACAGTGCTGGCGTAGTATGTCCTCAGTGGTAGACGTATCATGGGGTAGAGGCCGCTTGGCGTCAGGCTAACCGTTCCATGTAACACAGATGCGGGATAGTTCCGTCAAAAAGTCGTCCAAGAAGGCAAATTTCTCCCAATACTTGATTCAGTAGTTCCCTTGTCTTCTGGATTGTGTTAAAAATTACGTATTTATGTACATGTTTGTAACAAAAAAAGCTTTGAGTGTATGCAAGAATTTAAAAAATATTCACCTATGATAATTAGAGTGTTTAAGATATCATATACACGGGAATAACTGATTGAAGGTGGTGTTCTCGTTGCGGTAAAATCAATTTCATCGCCACAATTTTTTTACAGATCGTTTTTCCAAATTTTTTTGACGTATTGCACAGTCCAAACTACTTTTCTGCCTATATATTATTTACGTATACATTCGTATAAAGGAAAGAAAATGAATATACGCAAGTATTTAAAAAAAATATTCACCTATCATAATTAGAGTGTAAAATACATCATCATTTACACGTGTATAACTGATTGAAGGTGGTGCTCTCGTAACATTTAAATCAATTTCATCGCCACAATTTACTTTTGTTTTTCCATATTTCACCTAAGAATAAAAAGGAGTTAATGATACAAGCATATAGTACAAAATAATATTTTTAAAAACTAATAAACAAAAAATTAGAACATTTTCGAACATTCGAAAATAATTACAATTATAAGGATTAATAATAAAATAAAATAACAATTTTAAAAACTGCATTGCTCAAGTAGTCTAAAAAAGACAGAAAACAGGCATAAACATATTGTAAAATAATTTGCTCACCAAACCACCTGATTGCCTCTCATTCACCATTTCCATCAAAAGTCGATATTTTTTTTTTTAATAAAAATAATTTTGTTTATAAAAAAATTTAATCATAACGATAAGCCCTTACGATTTTTTCATTTTCTTCTAATGCGTATTAAATTAAACCTCAAAAAATGAAAATATTCATTTCTTTTTTTTTTAATTAAACTACTCAATAATGGATAAATTCAGATGCAGTTTTACATAAAGAATTGGTTAGTGAAAATGCACAGTAAACAAAATAAAAAACGGACCACCCTAAAAAACTATTTTAAGTTACAAAATCAGTCACAAAAACCTACTTTCTCTGAATAAAGACTTTTTTTTCCGACGGATTCAGATTTCTAAACTCAAAAATATAGGGGGTAGCCGCAATCTGTGAACTTGATCCCAATAGTTTAGTCATGAGAGCGCTCCACAGTTTGGACCCCTTAATGTTAATTTTACTTTTCATGTATTTCGCTATATCTCGAGAACTTGTTAAACGAATTGAAAAAATTTTGCACGCAATTATAAAATTCGTTTATGTACAGATTAATGCAAAAATTACTTTTAGTAAATTTTTTTTTATTTTTTTAATA
Source organism: Parasteatoda tepidariorum (assembly GCF_982258835.1). Taxonomy (NCBI): domain Eukaryota; kingdom Metazoa; phylum Arthropoda; class Arachnida; order Araneae; family Theridiidae; genus Parasteatoda; species Parasteatoda tepidariorum. The sequence continues at coordinate 31,168,596 of NC_141755.1, forward strand.
ATGGTTGAAGAATTTTTAAATTGTAAGTTATACGATTTTTTGCATCATTTTGAAGAATATAATTTTACACGGAAAAAAAATTGAGCGAAATCAGTTAAATAGTTCCTGAGAAATCGAATTTTAAATATCTAACTTTTGTGACATTTGATTCCTCAGAAACTATTCAACCGATCTCTCTCAAATTTTGTATTTTGCCATGTAAAATTACATAATTTAAAATGACGTAAAAATTTATACCTTAGATTTGAGATCAACAAATCGAGTCATTGAGGTAAAGAGCTAGAACGTGAAGATCCGATCATTAGATCAAAAGTTATTCAGAGTATTCCGTTTTTTTTTTCGGAGCACAGTACATAAACTATAACATATTGTTACACACATGTTAAAAGTTTCATTAAAACATCCATTTTGGCAAATCAGATGATAGAATAATGATCAGTCTGACTCCGCTATACTGAATCGTCTGCTAACATAGCAATGAATCTAAGATCTTTAAAAAGTATTTTTTGACCCAATGCAGTAGTATTGTTGGAAATAATGATTGAAACAGTACATAATTTGCTTCATGCATTGTTAACTAATTACTTATATAGGGGTTGGACCAATTTATGGAAACACATCTATACTAACTCATTATATCATATTTCTCGAGGAACAGAATTATTTTATAACTTTGGAATTGTTAAGGTCAACCGATTTCTCAAAAAAGATTTAAAAGCCTTATAGGTTTGAGGGACCAGAAATAAATTACTAAAAAGTTATAACTACTACTTGTAATAATAATAACTACTACTTGTGCTAAAGAAATAATTACTACTTGTTAGAATTACTCTGGTTTTCAGTGGCGTACGCAGAATTTTTTCAAGGGGGGTGTTCATAATTTTCTGAAACTACTAAAGGAAATTCGAGTATGTTTAAAGCACTATTATTTCACTAATTTAGACAGCTAGACAATTTTGACTTTTTATTTAGACAAAATTATTTAGTCAAATTTTGATTTGATTTTTTAAGTTTAAGAGCATAATGTTATATCTTCTCGCATGTAATATCTTCTTAAAAAAGTCCAATGTCATATGAGTGGGGAGTAACACTTTGAGGGCCACTTTCACATTCATCAGATTTTGTTATGCTAGAAACGTTTTCCTCAACGGAAGTATCACATTTCCGTTCAACAGAAAAACTTAAATTATACTAGATGCTGTCACCTCACTAATTTCAGGTCGTGATTTTTTCCCAAAATAATTAAAAAATTTTAAATTCTTGCGTTTTGACATAGTTTCGAGCTGGAATGAACAACTTTAACGAGCGCAGTATCGCCAATGGTATTGTTACTGATTTCTTTACTACTCGAAATAGTGGCAACGTCGGGTTCGGCGATTGAATGAACTTTTTGTTAAGACGAAACAAAACAGATTTAGTGACGAGCTTCGAAAGACAAGCGGCAGAGATAACTCAGTCTGACTAACTAACTCCACTGTACTCCGTTCACCCTTTTATATAATTTTTCACATCTTCAAAATTCTCGAATTGTCTCAAAGACGACAGAACATCTAGGATTCCAGAATCATCGCGTAAAGACCTCGTCAATGACAGCCAGTCTCGAAAACTATCGCGAGTGGCAGGACAGAAAGGAACCAGTCCGTAACAGTATCACGTAAATTTGGTTTCAAAAGTACAACCATATTTATAGTAAATGTTTTTGCAGTATTCTGAGAAATACCGTGAGAAAAAAAAGTAGGCATAAGGCAAATAAAAATGTATAGTCTTAAAAAATAATAGCCTGCATAATTTCCACTAAAATTTTTATTTTTGCCATTTTGTCTGAGCTCAAGGGGGGGGGGGTTAAACCCCTGAACGCCTCCCTTGCGTACGCCACTGCTGGTTTTCATATGCAATAACGGCACAAAATTTCGTAAGCCTAACTTAAATATTCATGGAAATAAGAACTTTTTAATGAAAAACTAATTTTATTGCCTTACGAGTTTTTACTATAATTGAAAAAAATATTTAAGAAAATTTTTAAAGCTAATTTCAATTAATAGCAGAAATATCATTTTGAAAGAAAAAAGAAAATCAATTGAAATTGCGCAAGATACGAGTTCTTTCAAACTGCGCATGCGCGGAAAAGATATTAAAAATATAATAAAAATAATTTTTTTTCTAAATCGTATTTGGTAACTTATGAAGAAAGTCCGATTTAAATATCGTAAAAACTTGAAAAGTTTCTTGTAATTTTCTAAACAGTTTTTATAAATTTGCGAAGAAAGCTGCGTATAGTAAGGGACTTTTCACAAAAAAATAACACTGTCATTATGTAGGACCACCCCTTATTAAAGTACGTTAATACCATCACATTTTGTTGACCGGACCCTCACTGTAGTATATTATCATATGTTATTAAATTTTATGATAAAATACAAAATGAATTTTGTGAAAAAACCCTTATCACATTCAGAGGTTGTTTTTTTTAATGTACTAAAGCTGATTTGAAAAATACTAGAGGCATTTTAAATTTTCAAGAAATTCAAATATGACTTTTTTCATAGGTTACCACATATGATTCAGAACAAAATTATGGAAAAAAGATTTTAATTCCGTTTTCCGCGCATACACAGTATGAAAGGATTACTTTAAATGCTCATATCTTGCGCAGTTTTCAATGATTTTTTTTTTAAATCTTAAAATAATGTTTTTGTTATTAATTAAAGATTGCCCTAAAAATTATGTTTCGTTTTATTATATATTTCTGCAGTAATAGTAATTTTTAAAAATGTCCACACTTCTAGGAATATGTAAGCTAGGTTTACAGGATTTTGTGCAGTTATTGCATATGTGAACCAAAATAATTTATACAAGTTTATTGCTATATTTTTTGGTGCAGCGTATTCAGAAACACTATTTTTTATTCATAATTTATTACCGATCGCTAAAAGCTATAAACTTAAATTGATATCTATAGAAATCGCATGACCCAAACACCTCTAAAGTAATTCTCTAAGTCTTTTTTGAGAAACATTAAAAAATGAGTTAGTACAAAAGTGTACCCATAATTTTGTTCCAACCCCTGTATCAAGACAGCGGAAGTTCCTTACAGCGAATTTCTTTCTATGACGAAAATTTTAATCCGAACATTAAATGAGGTTTAAAATATTTTCCATATAATGAAGTAGCTCTCCTCTATAAAAATCTGTCCAAGTAATTTCTTTGACGTTTATTTTTTTTTTTCAAACTTCGCCATTTTTAGATATTTAATTTTTTTATTTATTTTTTTAAAAAAAAGAAGTTGTAATTAAAAATTGTAATTTCTGAGCAATTATTCGCTCTTCAATGTGCCCGTTTTTAAAACCATTCAATCCAACGGTCCCGCTGTGGACTGATCATTAAGACTCGGTTCCCAGTACATCACCGAAGTCAAGTTTCACTGACTGCTGTCAGTGAGTGGTTAGATACCCCACTTTGATTAGGCTGCAAAGGGACCGAGCGTGTGCGGTATCTGTCCTCGTAAAACTGTTCTAGAGTTAAGTTCTTGACTTCGCGTGCTGAGGATCAAAAGTGTGATGGCATGTCTTCGGATCATCCTCAGTGATGTTTCTCAGACCTTCGCCAATAGTCCAGTGTGAGCCGCGATGGATCAGGGGATAGAGCGTTTCCCTTCCATTGAGGTGACCGGGTTCGAATCCCAGCAATGGCTGATCGATACAAATTCCACATCCGGCTTGCACAGACCACAGTACAGACGTAAAAAATCATCAGCGGTATACGGATCATGGGTTAGAGTCCCCTTGCAATCAGGCTAACCGTGGGAGTATTTCGTGGTTTTCCTCTCCATGTAACGGATTAGTTCCATTGAAAGTCTTCCACAGAAGAAAGTTTCTCCCAATACTTGATTCAGAAATTCCCTTGTTTTCAGGAGTGGGTTCAAAATTACAAGGCTACGGAGTTGAACATTAGTTGTCGAAAACCCAAAAATTGGGTCTGCTGTTCAAAGACGGTTATAAAATGAAATAAAATAGTCCATTGTGCAGCTCTATTGCGACTTAAATAAACTATTACTAGAATTTTTAATTAAATATCCTAATTATATACTTTTAAACTTATCACATAGATTTGAAACACAATTTTAAAAAAAAAAAAAAAATTATTATCAGCTAAAAGGATATTTGAGTCACTGTGAATAAAAAACTACCCATTTCTCAGCTGTTCGCTATAAGCGTAGCGAATAACAATAGTTAATCAACATTTCGGACAGGACCACTAAAAACGTTCACTATAGCGCGAGTTCATTATAGCGGGGTTAGACTGTAGTAGATAAAAAAAGCAATTAAAATTTCATACCTTCATCACATACGGTGGGATACCGGGAAGTACACCCGGATAGTTGTTAGCTTTTTGATTTTCCTTACGACAAAGCCAAGCAATTTTTCTTTGGTCCTCTTCGTCTGAAACGACAATAGGTACGCTAAGACAAAATAAAATACAGCAAACTTTAAGGAACGCCATGCTTGCGGGATTTTCAACAACACTAGAAAATATTTCAGATTTTTGAGTTTCCCTAAGATCCTAATATATCATTAATATCCTACTAGTATTTTAATCATATTCAAATTGTAGGGATTCATTTATTTTTATATATTATTATGTAAATATTAATAAACATTACTTATTCATAAATACAGCTGGCTTCATTAGTTATAAATCATACCAATCGTTGTAAGAACCATCATTTGACACATATATATTTTTTTTTTCGATTCCATGAAAAAAATAATTTTAATAATTTATGTTCATGGCTTTGTTGGTAGAAGGATAAATAAAAAAATAATATATGCTACATTTGTAAAAAAAAAAATTTAAGAACCTTCTGTCACGCAAAAAGAGACATAACCCTTTCTTTATGTTCGCACATTTATTAAGTTTAAAGAGTATTCTCCATAGAATAACGAAGAAAAATGCTGCATCGCATTTGAAACGTTTTTTTTTTAATTTTTTTTTTTTATAAACAAAATTATTCTCAAATGTGGAAAAAATCCCACGCATAATTAGTTGGCAATTACGTTACCTCATCCTTTGAAGCATGGGTGAGTGATTGTAAAGAAGATAGAAATTTAAAATCGACACTGGATATAATAGTTCTTATAGCTTTTGTACGCAAAAGTTTGGCATTTATAGATTTTTTATTATCAGTCTTCATTTTTTGGAGTTTTTTTTTTTTTTTTTTTTTTTTTTTTTTTTTAGTTTGAAAAACAAAATTTAGAGAAAATGCACTGTATACTTTTAATTTAAGCCTAAAATTCTATAGAGATATAAACATTAGTTTTTTTCTAGCTTTGTGCAATAAATATGAAGTTTTTTTTTTCTCTCCTTTAAACCCACAATTTATTACTCTTTCTAGACTTTAAGAGAAAGTGGATTTTTTTCCTTTAGCTGAATTTTACTGTAGGTTTTTTGATTAATAATAAATCAATTTTCATTTTTTTTTCTCTCTCTTGAACACGATTTTAAAAGAAATTTTCAGTCATTGATTTTAGTTAGTCATTAAGTCACATTTTATGGTCAAATGTGATGCATTTTATCTGATGAATCGATGCACGCTTTGATATTGTCGGTTTTGGGAATTATAAGTTGTTGATTTTTAATTTAAATATTATCTTCTTAGACAAGAACCTTCGCCTACTTTAAATTTCAAAAATAATTTTTCTTAATAATTTAAGAAATGTAATAAAATAATTTTAGAAGAGTAGAAAGAAAAAAGACAAATATTTTTTTTTGAGAACAAAGCGAAACCATTTGTTTTAAGTGACTGTCTCTTAGGGAGCCCGTATCCCAACTCGCTCGAATTACTTCATAGATTCTTTAGATAAGTGTGTATTTTAGTCTAGCTTTGTATGCATGGTGATTATGGTATTAAGCTCGATATATTCATTAAATACCATGGTAAAAAAATCCAATGTAATGCATCTGAATGTAATTTTATTTAAGAGCCAATTTTTTAAGAGTCCATGATGCAAAGGTCCACAGTTAAAACAGTTTACAGTTTGTAAAAGTATTGTGTATAAAAAAAAAACAGTTATGAATTTTTTGCCTTACCAACTGGAAACTTTTATGATTTTTAAACTTTTAGTGGATTGTAGTATTCCTATCGATTTCTTTAAGAATACATTAGAATCAAAACGTAATCTAGCATTAGAATCAAAACGTGTCAAACGTATAAATATGTAAGAATCGTAACTCTCTAAATTGCAATATAAAACTCAAATAACTTCTTAACTACTAGATAAATCGACTTGGGTGTGATTTAATCTGATTAAGAGTAAAAATTTATATCGAATCATTATGTTACTTGCCTAGATAGTAACGAGTATGTTTTGATCCCTCCTCTTAATTCTAGATAGATCCCTTAGTAACTTCTAGATCAGGGTTTTCCAACTTACATTAGGTCGGGGGCCACAATTAAAAACACCAGTCAAATGGCGGGCCGCAACTTTATCAAAATTTCATATGGGACTCTTTTATATTAGAAGGAACATTAAATATTACTGTCTTACATTCGAATGGAAACTTAATAAAATAAGGATTATATTTTAGTTTTAAATATAATTTTTTTTTTAATATTAAAAAGCAAAATAACAAGTATTACAAATAATTTTGTTACGTATCATTTTGAATCTTCTCTTAATCAGAAACTTTGTGACAAGATTTTTTTCTTCTTTTAAATTTAATTCTGTGATAAATTAAAAATTTTTCTTGACCTATTAGGATTTAAAGCAGAAAGGAAAAAAACTTCTCGAGCATCTGAAATTAATTTTGTTTTCTTTTCCGCTCAAAGAATTTTCGATTCAAAGAATTTAAATAAATATGATATTCATTACCTCCTTTATGCGTTTTAAAATATACAAATGTAAATAACTTCGTTCAAAATTAGTTGTTTCAAAAAGATAAATCGGAAAATTTCTTCGAGAAAATTTCTGATAAGCACATTCTAAATTATATTCACAAAATACAAAAAAAACGAAATAAAGAAGAGCAACATACACGATTATTTTTGTATTTGAATAAATATTTTCTTGAATGCAAAACCTGAGAAAAAAAATTTTTTTTCATCACTGGTATGTTAAATTTTGCTGAAACGAAGAGATTAGTTTTTTTTTAACGAAATTAAAGTATTTTAAACCAATATAGATGTTTTCCGAAAATTGTCCGGAAAAAAATGACAACTATTTTTTTCGGACGATTTTCGCGGCCACAAGAAAAGGCTTCGAGGGCCGGATGTGGCCCACGGGCCGCCAGTTGGAAACCCCTGTTCTAGATAGAGACTTAAAGTAATTTTGAGGGAGACTGTTAACTTAAAATATTCATATGGAGCCTAAACCGCATATTTTTAAAAACTATTTAGAGCTTTTCTATAAATATTTCTGCTTTCAATTACTCAGAGGTATGGGTCTCAAAGTTTAGGGTCATATTGTACAAAAGTTTAATCAATAACTAGTAACCACAGATCTGACAATTGATTTTGTTTCTGCTATTCTTAAGGCTTCTTCTTTAGCAAGTTTCATACTTGTCTAGTTTTGACGAAGGTAGTTAATGAAAGCACCAAATGTATCCCACACATATGCCGATTTTAGGTATTAGTATATATATATATATATATATATATATATATATATATATATATATATATATATATATATATATATATATATATATATATATATATATATATATATATATATATATATATATATATATATATATATATATCAGGGATGGCACAACCGCTCTTTGGCCCAACTACCTGCACGCGAAGTCGAGCGCTTTACGGTAGAACAGTTAAACGAGGACCATACCTCATACCCTCGGTCTCTGCGCAGACTGATCCAAGTGGTCACCCACCCACACAGTTAACAGCAACTGGCTTTTCCCGTTTTATTTTTGAACGGTGGCAAGATAGCGAGAGTATACATATTTAATTATTATTTATTTCATAAAATTTAACTAATTACACGATCATGTCGATAAATTTGAAATAATAAATAAAATTCCAACAAAAGCTATTGTGGCAGATATAGTGCTACGTACATGAAGAACTACTGCTATATACCATCAAAAATATTATTAAAATTTATATTTTTAATGAAATTTTCGCTTTTTTATAATTTTTTAATCTGTTATATTTTTATAATTAATAATAAGTATTACGACACCGTCATCAATGGAACGTAAGGAGGGGAAAAAAGCTGTTTTTCTTTAAATTTTTGTTATTATTTTCCACTAGATAGAGAGTGCAATATTTATTAATACTATCCTTTTCACATAACTTCAATTACTCAAGTTATTTTAGTTATATTTAAACAATCCACTTTTGTCTTTCTATTTTTCTCCTTCATCTCTTTATTCAAATTTTATTTTAGTGATTTTTTATAGTGTCTTTATATGCTGTTCGATGGCAGCACAAGTAAATATCACCAACAAAAAAAAGAAAACAAATTAGTATATATTCGAAGAAAAGAGATTTAATAACTATATAAAATCAATTTTAGAATTAAAATGTATTTTTTAATTTCAAACGAAAACTTTAGAAACAACATAGTTAAAAAAAAAAAAAAAAGAGAAAATAAAAACGATCAAGTTAAAATCCAACGTTTCTTCTAGTGTTATAAAATTCTGTTAGATAGCAGCACTAGTTACTGTGCCAGATAAAACTTCAGAAAAATGAATTAAATTAATGAAATAACAATTTAAAAATAAGGAAGAACAACTGTAGTAAAATAAATTATAAAAAAAAAATTTATAAAAAATTAAAATTTGAATTTTAAAAAGAAAAAATCGAAATTTCATTAAATAAATTAAAGACTAATTAATGACAATAAATAAATATAACCTTCTTCTGATATGCAGTTAATAAAGCTTGAGAACTTTCTTTAAAAGTTCTTTTAAATATTCGATTCTTGCATATTTATTTATTTTCATACATTTAAAGAAATTAAATCACGGCATAAAATTGATTTTATACATGTTTAAAAATATTTTTTTAAGTACTGAACTTATATAAATAATAAAATAATTATTTCTCTAAAAAAAGATCAAATGAAAGATAGAAAAAGATCAATCAAATTAAAATAAAAAATACTACCATTATAAATAAAGTATTGTAAATTTTATTATACTTCATGAGTAGTATATTTCATTTTATTTTAACAATTTTAATTCATGTTTTTTACTTAAATAAATTTTTTATTCTAATTTTGAACTTTATTGCTCTAACCAAAATAAAACAATTCATATTTTAAGAATTCTTATTATTTAATCTATAAATTATCATAGTGCATCTTTACAAAGAACTATATTTTGAGAGGTATAAGCTAAAGCAAAAATTTTTTATTTTAAAAGGTCAAAAAGGAAAAAGTTTTAAAAAAAAAGTAAAAATCGCTATGAATTACCAAAATTCAACAATAAAGGCAAAGACACGTTTCGTTTATAATCTTTTACAACGCTTATAAAATGTCGCATTACAACATTTGTTTTTAGTCGCATTTAGTGATTATGTTGAGGTAACGTGTCTCGTTACAGCAGGGAAGGAGGGAGGGGGTTACCAAACGCCGTTATCTCTAATTACATCACCGTTTTTGATTAAATGATTCAAGAATTACGATTTTGTGACACTTGTGTCGATAACTCTAGAACAAAAGTAGAAGAGTAAAGAAGAAAAAAAACAGTGCAATCACCTTCTTTCACAAAAAAACTCTTAACTGTTTAGTGCGCAAAATAAAAAACGGAATACCCTGAATAACTTTTGATCTAATGATCGGATTTTCATGTACCGGCTCTCAATCTGAATGGTTCGAGAGCCTGACCTCAAATATGCTAAATAATTAGTGCAGCTGATTTTTTTAAATTACAAAATTTGATACAAAAATGTTCCCCCCCCCCCTTTTTTTTTTCTTTTTGATTGTTACTGATTTTTGACCTTCAAACTTGCCGTAATACGGAAAATGTGGTTCCATTAGTTTGGTCAGGAGAGGTATTAAAAACTATTTTTTTCATGGAATGGAATTATCTTTGGATTAACGAATTTTATAATTGCATGCAAGAAAATTTCATTTCCCTTAAAAAATTTTCGAGATATAGTGGCACAGTAAAATTTATCTTCAAGGGGTCTAAGCAGGCCCGTCCCTAACCGATTCGAGAGGGGGGGTGTTGAAGTTTATTTTGCCGACTATCATGTACATATATATATATATATATATATATATATATATATATATATATATATATATATATATATATATATATATATATATATATATATATATATATATATATATATATATATATATATATATATATATATATATATATATATATATATATATATATATATATATATATATATATATATATATATATACAATTTGTATATGGCTAAAGCTTGATAATCAAAGGTAAAACAAATCAAATAAAAGAGTTCAAATGCGCCACAAAACTTGAGCCAAAGAATATATATTCTTTGCTTGAGCTTCCAAAGTTTATTTTGAAATCATTTCGACTAGTTATAAACATAATGCTATTCATCGAAATAATTTTTACAGCACTTAAAAATGCAACCGCCATGGGTGAAAAATGTAGTATTATTGATAACTAAATAGTACCAGCAATTATTCAAAATAATGCAAAGAAAATATACTTTTTACATTTCTATTAATTTTAATTATTAAAATGGTAACAAAATATTAAAGAAAAAAAACTATTTTCAAATAAACTGAAACTTATTCAATTAAAATAAGTTTTCAGTAACATTAAGCAATAATTATTTGTGGAAATAATTTTAAAAAATAAAGTTGTAAATTTAAATGTTTTTCAACGCAACTTTGAAATACTTTTTACTTTATATTTAAATATTTTTTTGAAAAATCACTTGGCAATTAAAATATATGTTTCGTTTCATTTAAACGTTGTTACCATAAGCTAATTACAGCAACTGTTTGACGATGAGAAAGTAAGTCATAATCAGCAAATACAGACTTCTATAAGATATTGATTCAAAACAAAATTTATTCAAAAGTAAATTGACCTTTCATTTTTAAAAAATAAGAAAAAAAAATGTAGAAAAACATTGAAAATATTTGCCATTTAAATTATAAATGAAGAAATTCACGTAAAAATGATAAAAAATTAAGATATTAGTAAAATTTCGTTATATTATATTAGCTACATAAATTTACTTCGATGTTGCTTTAAAAGCAAAAAATATTCGGCCAACTTATCATGCTTAATATTGTCAACAATATCTTCCTCTGCTTTGAGTAAAAGCAGTGAATTTAGGCGTTCAGTGGTCATTGTTGTTCGAAGATAGGATAGTTTTTAATCAACTTCATCTTGCTGAAAATTCTTTCATTTGTCGCAACTGTCATTGGTGCAGTTAACGCTAATAGATTTAACAATAAAAACTTATGAAAGCATTTATGCTAAAATGTATGATTCTGCATTTTTAATACAAACTGTGAATTGAATTTTTACAAAATTATAAAGTTTTTTTTTACTAATAATTAACTTAAATGAAAAACTGTTAACTTTAGTCAAAAGGATAATATAGAAACATTAAATAATTAAATACATAAGAAATACGTCGGTTCCAGCCAAATCTATGCAATTAAGCGGGTTATTCGATCAAAAGGGGAGTGCAATATTCAATCCAAAATTCTGAATTTTTACGAAATTTTACTTTTTAATGGTATTTAATGCATAGTATAGCATTTTGATTAAATAAGCTCAGTTTTATGATCAATAAACAATTATAATAAAACTGTATGCGTTAGTATCATAAAATATAAATGTCATTTAAAATTACATAAAAATAAATCAATATTAGTAAAAACTATAATGTAGGTACTAAAATATTAATTGATCCCTTCCGAAAAAATCTATAATTGAAGACTGTTTTTTATACCCGTTGAATTCATCAAAATTAGAATTCCCTTTTAGTTTCTACTAAAAATTTCATGACTTGCGTGTATTCCTTTCAAACAAATTCAGAATTTTTTTTACTTATTTATTTTTTTAATCTTCGAAACTTGAGAAATTTTAATTAATGCTCTATTTAAATTAATGCGCTATTTTAGTTAAGGGTTTTCTGAAATTTATTACTTCTAAGATTCATTGTTTTGCTTTTTTCCGATTAATTTAAATCATTCCTTTTCGCTCTCAACTTGCACCCAACTCAAAGTCATTAACTGGGTTAAGCAATTATTCTATTTAAGAGAAAGACTCTCTGTACACTAGTGTGTTAGGTTTTTGAAACTTTTTTTTATCAAAGTTAATAGTGCATCAACATGGGATCACAAGACAAATCACTCTATCCCTTTTTTACATTCTAAATGATGTGTGTGTGAAGTAAGTCAAAGAGGGGTAAAAACCCCTTCGTTTACTTCAATATATAAAACTGGCAGCAAGATTTGATTAATTTTTCAACTTTACCCCAAACACCTACTAATGAATAAGAAATCCCTATTGAAGTGACCACATATTGTATCTTTATCTTAACTGAAAAAGGGAAATTCCATTTTAGCTGGTGAAACATTTTTCAAAAATAAACAATATATTTTTCATTTGAGTACCACTTCTTTATGCAATTAGGCGGGGGTAAAAAACAACAAATAACTGTTTAAACGGGGAAGTTTTACATTAGTTTCTTCTAAAATGATTTGGTTCCATTAAATTTTATTCGTATAAGCGGGTAATTCGATTATGCGATTAAGTGGGGACGACAGTACAAAATAACTAAAAAGAATTATTTATCAAAAAAAAACTCAATTTTCTATTTTTAAACACGTTACATTTTCAATAAAATTAACATTAGTACATTTTTCTTCATAAAGGATTGCAGTTTGGACTTATAAAAACAAAGCCTACGAAGAAATATAGAATTTGAAATTTCAATTAAATAAGATATATGAAAAATAATTTCAGCTGAAAAAATCTAAAAAAGAAAAAAAAAATACTATTTCAAGCACAAAATAAAAGCTTAGTAAAAAGTAAAAAATGGAAAAAGTATCCAATTTTCAGAATTCAGATGTGATTTATCTTTTTCTATCCCTAGCTCCTACTAATGAATATAAATAACATAGCATTTTTAATTGCTCTTTTTTCTTTCTTTTAATTATTTTACTGCACAAAAAAGATTAAAAAAATAATTTTATCTGCTTCATAAAAATCTATTTTCACCCGAAATAATTTAATTGGAAAGTAATAACACATTTAATGCAATTTAATTAAACTTAATATTTAAACAATAAGACTGCAAATAATAAATATGTATTCATAAAAAAATTATACTTACATTCAAAATTTAGACTGCGGTAGATAGGACGATCGTTGGCATGTGAGCAGATTTTCTATTTTATTCAATAATAATATGAATTTATAAAATACGCTTAGAGTAACTAAGTATCCGTACATGACAGTTAAAGACAGGTCAGTGAAGTAATTGGTACCACAGCTGCCTGTGCTTTGAGCCCCTTCCTTCCCCTTCTTAACCACATGGACAAAGATATTGTCTTTATTCTCAGAAAGAGTAAGAGAAAACATGAGAAAATATAGCTTAGGGCATTTCTAGCTAACCACTTTTAAAAGACCCTCGATTTTTCAAGTTGACAGAAATATCCGGGGTTTTGTCCTGCTTCACAAGATCGAGTCGCAGCTCCATCCTTTTTTGCGCCTTTTCATAGTGCCCGTAAGCGGCTTGATCAAACAGAATTGCCACTTCTCCGTGAATATTCGGAATTCTCTATTTTCACCATATTTTTATTGAAATAATTAATGAATCCGAAATTACAACATTTAACACTTTGAACTCGGCAACTATTCTCACATTGTGTGAAATGATCGAAGTGTTGATTCGATTGAGTGTAACTCAATTTAATGTTTCAGAATTCTTAGGATTCTTGAAAGAAAAAAAATATTAAAAGCAAAAAACAATATTTTATTTTCAAAACGGAAACTTTTATAAAGGTGGATTGAGGATCACATATATGTTAATTACTTTCCATAGAGAATATCAAATTTTGTTGTCATGATTAATTGTTCTAAAGATATGAATTAGTCCCTGAACACTTTATTTTAGGTTAAAAAATTTTGAACTCAAGTAATAATTCAATCATCATAGAATTTTAAAAGTTATGAACTGAATGGTAGCTAACAAATTAAATGTTTTTCTTTTCTTTTTTGGAGTTAGGAGTCCTTTGGAGTTAGTAAAATTCTTCATAATAGATAAATATCCTTTACTAATTGAAAATATAAATTATTTAATAATTTGTGTTATTTAAACAGAATTTAACAATTTAAATAAGATATTTTGAATAATAAAGTATCCTATTTAATAGGTACTCTTATTTGTAATTTTTTCCCTATATTTTGAAAGAAAAAAAAATTGGTTGCATCACCGGCACGATTATTTCATATAAAATTTATAATTCTTTTAAAAAAAAATCATGTAAGTTCATCAGTTCCTTTAAAAAAATTACTTAAACCTCTAATAAAGATTTAATATAATTCAGATAAATAATATCTGAATTTTATGATACATTATAAGCTAACTAAAAATTAAGGTCACTACAAAATTTTTTTAAATTTAAGAATGTGTCGTTTAAATAATAATACAAAAGAAACGGTTTTCGAGATTTTGGCATGTAATGTCGGTCATCTCGCTGTGAATTATCATAAATGGTTACTCTTGGAGGAGAAAAAAAAAAAACTAAATTTAAAAACACATTTCACAACAAGATTTGCCGAGTCGGGTCTGGGATCCCGAAACGAAATTCAGATAACATTGAAATTCGTTTAAATCTCATCACCGATGAAATATCCGAAAACGAAAGAATTTCGGCAAAGTCGGGATTTTGGCCTGAATTATCGATCATCTTGCTTTGAATTATCATATATGGTTACTCTTGGAGGAGAAAAGAAAAAAACTAAATTTAAAAACACATTTCGCAACAAGATTTGCCGAGTCGGGTTTGGGATCCCGAAACGAAATTCAGATAACATTGAAATCCGTTTAAATCTCATCACCGATGAAATATCCGACAATGAAAGAATTTCGGCAAAGTCGGGATTTTGGCCTGAATTATCGATCATCTTGCTTTGAATTATCATAAATGGTTACTCTTGGAGGAGAAAAGAAAAAAACTAAATTTAAAAACACATTTCGCAACAAGATTTGCCGAGTCGGGTCTGGGATCCCGAAACGAAATTCAGATAACATTCAAATCTGTTTAAATCTCATCACCGATGAAATATCCGACAATGAAAGAATTTCGGCAAAGTCGGGATTTTGGCCTGAATTATCGATCATCTTGCTTTGAATTATCATAAATGGTTACTCTTGGAGGAGAAAAGAAAAAAACTAAATTTAAAAACACATTTCGCAACAAGATTTGCCGAGTTGGGTCTGGGATCCCGAAACGAAATTCAGATAACATTCAAATCTGTTTAAATCTCATCACCGATGAAATATCCGACAATGAAAGAATTTCGGCAAAGTCGGGATTTTGGCCTGAATTATCGATCATCTTGCTTTGAATTATCATAAATGGTTACTCTTGGAGGAGAAAAGAAAAAAACTAAATTTAAAAACACATTTCGCAACAAGATTTGCCGAGTCGGGTTTGGGATCCCGAAACGAAATTCAGATAACATTCAAATCTGTTTAAATCTCATCACCGATGAAATATCCGACAATGAAAGAATTTCGGCAAAGTCGGGATTTTGGCCTGAATTATCGATCATCTTGCTTTGAATTATCATAAATGGTTACTCTTGGAGGAGAAAAGAAAAAAACTAAATTTAAAAACACATTTCGCAACAAGATTTGCCGAGTCGGGTTTGGGATCCCGAAACGAAATTCAGATAACATTGAAATCCGTTTAAATCTCATCACCGATGAAATATCCGACAATGAAAGAATTTCGGCAAAGTCGGGATTTTGGCCTGAATTATCGATCATCTTGCTTTGAATTATCATAAATGGTTACTCTTGGAGGAGAAAAGAAAAAAACTAAATTTAAAAACACATTTCGCTACAAGATTTGCCGAGTCGGGTCTGGGATCCCGAAACGAAATTCAGATAACATTGAAATCCGTTTAAATCTCATTACCGATGAAATATCCGACAATGAAAGAATTTCGGCAAAGTCGGGATTTTGGCCTGAATTATCGATCATCTTGCTTTGAATTATCATAAATGGTTACTCTTGGAGGAGAAAAGAAAAAAACTAAATTTAAAAACACATTTCGCAACAAGATTTGCCGAGTCGGGTCTGGGATCCCGAAACGAAATTCAGATAACATTCAAATCTGTTTAAATCTCATCACCGATGAAATATCCGACAATGAAAGAATTTCGGAAAGAAGTCGGGATTTTGGAATGTTAAAAAAAAAAAAAGAAAAAAAAGAAAAAAAAAATGCCGACTCAACCTGAATTTGCCGACTGGATGATATCGCTGGGGGGGTGAGACACCCCTCTCACCCCCCCGTTAGGGACGGGCCTGGGTCTAAGCTGTCATCCACGTTATCTTTGAGGGGCCTAAACTACACCACGTGTTTTGAGGATCAAGAGAAAAAAAAGGTACATTTATTCAGAACAGGGACTAATAAAGGGCCCTTATATCTATGATTCAGAACGAGAACATGTTTGTGTCTCATTTCGTAACTTAAAATATCATCTGCACTCTGCACTAATTAAGCACATTTGAGGTCAGGCTCCTGTATGATTAAGATTGAGTTCTGGTACTTTAAAACAAGATCATTAGATCAAAAGTTATTCAGGGTGTTTCGTTTTTTATTTTGCGTAAGGCACGTTGTTCTGTTTTGAACGCATCACACTTTAGCATAACTTTATATTCATTCTAAATGCTCTCATAAGAACTTACAAAAAATCAGTGATCTGCAATCAGTTGTTAAATCAGTTATATGCAATCTACATCAGAACACTTCTGCAATCGATTCATTTAAAAAACCTGAATGAAATCAGTATGTCTACACGGGATTTTTCTTATAAAACTTTTGACCTCCATTTTATCATCTTAAATATTTTAGTAAGTCAATTTCGAAGTTCAGGCGCTCTGTTCTAGGTCCGAGAGTTAACATCACTAATTATGACAAATTCATTTTAAAAGCTGTTCAAAATTTTATTTTCATTTTAAACAAATAATTATGACAAATATTTTGCTCCTTACAGCGAATTACTCAGTATAAAAATATTTGTATTATCTCTGTAGATTAAAAAATCGAAATTCGAAAGTTATTGCCATTTTAAGTACTTTTTGCAAAGTTTTCATCCCTCTTTTTTTTTTCCTTTGCTTTTTTTTTTACAATTTTCTTCTTAGATTACAAAACCTATAAGACTTAGAAACTGGAAATTACGAAAGTATGTAGAAAAACGTGCAGGGAGAACGGTGAAATAATAAAATGTGGTGGCATGCGACTCAAAGAATTCTAATCAACGGTGTGATTTAAGAATTTTAATGGGACAAGGGACATAAAATGGTAAGTAACAAGTCACAAAAAAAGCATTAATACAATCAGGGAGAAAACAAAACTTAAGTGGGGGATTTCGAAACATACTTGTTTTCGGTTCGAGAGATGGAGTTAAACTAACTTAGATTCAACAGTAAGTTTGAGAATTATTAACTGTTAAACTAGTTGGGAAAATACACCATGTTTGGTCGATCTGTTGCCATCTGGTGGACAGAACGTTCGCCTTCCAATTAGGTGAACCGGGTTCGAATCCAGGCAATGGCTGGTTGATTCAAATTCCGCACTTGGCTCGCAACGACTACAGTAATGACGTAAAATATCCTCAGTGGTAGACGGATCATGGGTTAGAGTCCCCTTGCTGTCTGGCTAACCGTAGGATGTTTTCCTCTCTATGAAACACAAATGCAGTCCGCCAGGAAGGAAAATTTCTCACAATACTTGATCCAGGAGTTTCCTTATCTTCTGGATTAGGCTCAAAATTACAAGCCTAGGGAGTTGAGCATTAGTAGTTGTAAGCCCAAAATTTGGTCGGCTGTTCAACAACGGTTATAAATTCTGTTGGCCTAGTAACTCGAATCTTGATTTATTCATATGAATGCTGATTTTCTTGTTAACGGCATTAGTTCCTCTCCACTTTTCCATAGGACATGGAAATGCATTTTACCCTGATTTGCGCATCTCGGCCACTAAGATGTTTCTTCTTCTTTTTTTTCTCTTACGTCACCTTTATTTTCTACTTTTTCATTGACAATTTTCTTTTTCTTCTTTTTCAAATCACTTTCGCTTCTTCCCAATCACGCTGGGCCTAACCGGCTGAGAGACATCGCGCAGCCAAAGGTGTGTGAAGCGGGGAGGTGGTGGGTTCGAATCCCACCGTAGACCTGGATGTATCGTCATGATATGTCCTTCTGTAAATTGTTATACCTGTCCTTCTAATTGACAAAGGTTTATAACCTTGAATTGAGCACACAAGCCTGCAAAAGTATGTAATTACAATAAAGCTCATTCACGTCTAACAAATCTTGAAATTGGGTGCCTATTTTTTGAGCGCTTGAAACATGTCGACTGTTGTTTCCAATTTATAATTTTTTGAGACGAACGCAATCTTTGATCAAGTAATATCTTACCAATTCAGTTTCTTTGGATTTCTTTTATGTAATTAATAACACCCGTGTATTTATTATCATTTTGCAGATACTTCGTGAATTTTTTAAGAGGTTTTGCCCCGCAGATCACAGAATTTGTTTGAAACTGTTTTCTCGTTAAAGAATGAGTGTCATATTTTTCGAAAATGTCAATATGCCTCTGAAATTAATCATAAAATGCGGTATTTTTTTCTTCTTCTTTAATTTGTTCAATAATAGCATCTGATTATTTGATGATATTTGGACGATACTATTTTCTTTATTTTATTGCTCGCGCTGCACAGTCAACCAAATTTTGACCCAAATTATGTCAGCACTGTTTTCGGTGCGTGCCGGGAGCGGAATTCGTATAGACCAGCCAATGGTGGCTCTTATATCGCCAACTATAAATAAGAGGATGGTGGAAAATGTTATATAGAGTAGCAGTACATTAAAAGCAGTCATTACCAAACACCTTACATGACTGAAAACAATGAACATAGCAAATTTTCAAAGACAACTATCAACAAAATGTTGTTTCTCATAAAAAAAAATAAAGAGATTAATTGAATAAAAGAAATAATAACTTGAATTGGATAATAAACTAATTAATTTGTGTTTAGGAACATTCTATTTTAATTAATAAGGTTTTCTCCTCTGTCATAAACTGTTCGAAAAGCAGTAACAGCGAACAATGCATGTAAATTAGGTTGGTATCATTTTCAGTTTTTATCATATCATAATAATGCATGTAGAGATAGCAAAAGAATGATATTGCGATTTCACTTTTGTGACCTTGGCGGCCAGTGGTCCATTGTAAACTACCACTGATGCAGAAAACTAACAGGTGTGACGCTGGCGTAAAAAAAAAAAGTGTGAACTTGTCCTGACTTGGGTCATATTTTTGATTGCTAAAAGCAAAACAAAGAAAAACAAATGCCATTTTCTTAAATATTAGAAAAAATTGCAATTTAACATCCGGGAGTTCTTTTCATTTCGAATAAGGGAGACCACTCTCTATTTTCATCTTTAGAGAGTTTATGCAGGTATTAGCCTTTTCATAGAAAGCCCAGCTAGTAATTGCAACCATTAGGTTTTTCTTTATCAAGGCCGTTGATTGTTAGTTTAAATACCGCACACCACAAGACAACTCATAACTTCCATTAGACAGAAGTAACACAATAAAGGTAATGATTTTTTTTTTTCGGATGATGAACAACGATTGGTAGATATGAGCCTGAACTTAACATTAAAGAGTCTTTGTTTAAATATAACAAGCACATTTTCCGTAAACATGTATATTTAGAATAAAAAGTTGAAGGTATGATAGAAGAATTTTGTATGGTTTATTGTTTATGAATTATAAAAGAGGGACAGTAACATTTTGAGCTCCAATTAGTTTGCTTTTACTGTCGTATCTACCATTACTGTACTAAGAGCATGTACAGTGCGCCAAAAAAAAAGGACCACCCTGCATAACTTTTGATCTAATGATCGAATTTTCACGCTCTAGAACTTAATCTCAATAGTATAAGGGAATCTCAGGTATGCAAATTAATTAGTGTAGTTGACATTTTAATTTACGAAATCAGAAGCAAAAACGTACTTTCTTTGAATAAACATATTTTTTAATTTTTCATCGGATTCGAATTTTTGACCTTCAGGGCATAGCCGCAATTTGGGAAATACGGTCCCAATAGTTTGGCCAGAAGAGCAGTCCAAAATTTGGACCCCCTATATAATGTTAATTTTACTTGTAACGTACTTCTCTATTTTCTCAATAACTTTCTATGGGAACTGAGAAATTTTTGCACGAAATTATAGAATTCGTTTATCCGAAGATAAATGGTAAAAAATAAGCAAATATTTATTATTTTTTATCATTTTAGTTAATAATGGTAGAAGCATTTTTGAATTGCAAGGTATGCAATTTGTTACATTGTTTTGAAGAATGTAATTCTAAATGGCAAAAAACAAAACTTGAGCGAAATCGGTCGAATAGTTCCTGAGAAATCAGGTTTAGAAAAAATCATATTTTTAAAATTCGATTTCTCAAGATCGATTCGATCGATTTTGACCCTTAAATTCTGGGGATCAAAAATTTTAATCCGCGAGAAAAAATATGTTTATTTAGAGAAAGTACATTTTCGTGCCTAATTTTGTAACTTAAAATACCGTCATAACTAATGAATTAGACTATTTGAGGACACTCCCTCGAACCTATAGCAATAATCAAAACGTAAAGATCCGATCTTTAGATAAAAAGTTTTTCAGGGTGGTCCATTTTTTTTTCACGTTGTAGACCTACCCCAAATAAACTGCTGTTTGTAGAAAATGCAACACCATGAAAGAATCATCAGAATCAAATGAAATTTAATGCAGAAACGACTTGTACTGATACAAATAAATGATGAAATTTTCAAAACAAAAGAAACAAATTAAGCGTCCGAAATCAGTATTTGGTGCAGCCACCACGCGCTGCAATAAGTGCTGCTATACGACGTGGCATGGAGTCAAACAGATGTTGAATATCTGCTTGAGGAAGAGAATTCCATATCGCTTGTATGCGCAACCAAAGTTCGTCTTTGGAAACTGCAGGACGCGGATCACGAGTGAGACGCCGACCAACCATATCCCACACGTGCTCAATAGGCGACATATCCGGCGAATAAGCAGGCCAAGGAAGAAGTTGCATGCGTTGTGCTGAACAGAAGTCTCTAACAGTCCGCGCAACATGTGGGCGTGCATTATCCTGCTGAAAGATAGCTCCAGGGATGCCTTGAAGGAAAGGAACGACTTCGGGCTGTAGCACTTCACGGACATATCTGTTGCTATTGAGATTACCCTCAATTCGTATCAAATTGGATCGTCCATGATACGAAATCGCACCCCAGACCATAACTCCGGGTGTTCGACCACTATGTCGTTCAATAATACACTCAGGAAGGCAGCGTTGACCGGCATAACGTCTAACACGAACACGGCCATCATGGGTCCACAAATTGAAGCGTGATTCATCTGAAAAGACAACTTGGTGCCAATCAGCTCGCCAGTCTCTGTGCTCAAGAGCCCACTGCCGACGCAGCCGTCGATGATCCGCCGTGAGGGGAATCCTGTATAATGGCACCCTTGCACGCAATCCACGGCGCAGCAGACGACGACGAATTGACGAAGCCGACAATTGTACACCTGTAGCAGTAGACCAATGTGCTGCCAGCTGCCTGGAGGAAGCTGTGCGATCATTCACCGCCATGCGGAGCAGGTGTCGATCATCGCGCTCTGACGTCACCTTCTGTCGTCCAGTGCCTGTTTTTCGAGTTGTTCGGTGCTCGTCGGTCCACTGCTTCCAAACTCGCATCACTGTGGAACTGTTCCGCTGCATACGAGCTGCTATTGCGCGATAGGAAAATCCTCCTTCTCGAAGGCCGATTATCCTCCCTCGTTCAAACTCCGTAAGTTGCTTGAATTTCTTATTCTTCCGTCGTGGAGGCATACTCAGGTCTCACTAAACGTTTGCCACTAACAAATAATCATAGACTATTTTCAACGTCCCGCTACAGCACTTTATTTATACGCTTTCAGCATCAATTCAGAGGGCGCTGCGCGCGCCACGCACGCGCGATGGCTCTGAAACTTTATTAATTTGCATAATATCCTATAATTGACATTTGCTGCGAATTTCATTTGATTCTGATGATTCCTTCATGGTGTTGCATTTTCTACAAACAGCAGTTTATGTTTAATTTCTAATACAGAAGCATGCAGAGAAGTTAGGATGCTGTTTTGTTACCTAATATACAACTGAAATAAGTTTTTAACCTACAATCAAACCCGAAACCCGTTTTTAACTTCAATCAAAATTCAAAATTGTTCTTACCGTTTCAAAATTGATAAACCATTTAATACCAATTCAATGATTTTTCTTTTTTTCATATTACTAATAAATAAAATGCAGGATGCGTAGATAATGACGTAAGTCATTTAAGAGTTTATTAACACCTTCCTAGCAGCAAAGTAACCCTCATTGAACCACTATTCACGAATCTTGGCTCAATAATTCTAAGAGTCGTTATTTTCCCTACATCGACTCCTATATAGAATTATTCGATTCATCCGATATTTTACAGCCACTTTATACTCAATATCTGCCCTTTATAGAATTATCAGACTCACCCGATATTTTATATTCATTATTCGGCCAATATAGGCCATTCTGGGACCAATTTAAAAAAATCTCAATATGGGTTCTTCGGTGCATTTTCCTATAGGACCCATATTGAGTCGATTTAAGCCTAACTGAGACCAAGGTAAAATTGTTGCTAGGAACCTGAGGTAAAATAAAGAAGAAGAAAAATTCTGTATTCGTTTAGTAATAATGTATATTCGATTGCAAAAATACAAAACGTTACTAGTTAGACGAAAAGTGTATGTGTATAGAGCAGCATTTATTATTTTTTGCTAATGTCGCTAAATTTGACAATCATTCTGATGTTCCATAAATTGCATTTTGCTGAAGTTCGAAAGTTTGTTATACCCTTGGTTACGTTGACTATTTTTTGACGTTATTTTATATGCTGCACTGAAGAGACAGTTCTTATAAAACAACATTTATTTGAAACATCAACCATACAACAACAAAGATAAAATAATTTGAGATTCCCGTAATAGATTGGTATGTGCATTAAAATAAAAAATCGATCCCAACTGTACAATACTGATGTACTTTGTTTTTGTATTAATGGTATTAGCTGGATATACTTAAGACTCTATAATACAAACAAGTGACTCATATTTAACTCATTATACTAATGCGTAGAGGGGAGGAGAGTACAAGGCAGCTTTGCTCTAAACTTCCCACAACATCTTAAGAAATCTTCAGCGGCATTGGTCATGACATTCACGGATTTTGTTTCAGGGAAATCAGAGAGTGTAACATGAAACTGCAAGTCATGTAAGTTAATTAAAGAATACACATCATTTAAGAAAAAAAGAAAGTCGACAATTAGATCCAGCGGATAGCTATAAAGGATTTTTAGAGGTCACGTGACGAATCAAAGGAAGCTCATTCATCAGAGCAACTCATCCACTCCAGATCCTTCCCATCAAAGCACTTCAAATTCAATATCACTTCCTCTCTCTCATCTTCAGAACTCCCATTGAAGCGAGGTTGCATAAATACGCAGAACAATTCTCTCCTCTACTTGAGAGGAGAGGAAAACAAATAGTTTGTATAACAAAAATGATAATAATCCGTCCGTTTAGAAAGAAAGTTACCAAAAGATATTAAGTAGCTTGAAATCTTTAACCATTTTAGAAAGAAAAGTAGAAGTATTTTATTTTATAATCAGCGTTGAACAACCTACCCAATTCTGAGTTTTAAGACTATCAATGCTCAACTCCGTAG
This sequence comes from Parasteatoda tepidariorum, assembly GCF_982258835.1. Classification (NCBI taxonomy): domain Eukaryota; kingdom Metazoa; phylum Arthropoda; class Arachnida; order Araneae; family Theridiidae; genus Parasteatoda; species Parasteatoda tepidariorum. The sequence continues at coordinate 31,192,653 of NC_141755.1, forward strand.
CCTTGTATTTTTGAACCCTACCCAAAAGACAAGGGAATTCCTGAATGAAGCTGGGGACAAACTGAAGAATATACATAGGGGAAGAGGGCTAGCTTCCGTAGGCATAATGTAAGTCAGTTCCCAAAGGTTTGGTGCTGTCCCTGTGTATAAAGGAAAAAACAACATTTAAGAGCACAGCAACAGAGGTTCTTGAAACAGATTTGCACCCTCCTCTCCCCCTATCCACTACTGGGGTTGAGGAGGAGAAAAAAAGTTATCTTTTTATTTATTGTTGGTTTGTTCTGCATTTTTACTCTATTGATAAACAGTACTGTACTACTAATTAAGATATTTCTTTTAGAATAAATTTATATCAGCTATGTTAATTAAATACGCTAACACATTTTGACATAGAAGGAATAAAATGGCGGGAAGTAGCGTACTCAACCATACAAGTAGAGTTGTCCAACAACTGGTTCACAGGTGACGTACCTCCTCTACTCCTTCTTCCTTCTGATGCGCATGCGCTGGATCTTAGTACATATCTTTGCCATCAGAATAAGTATCTATCTGTCTAATCTTTGTATGCCAAGGTACATATAATGTTCAACTAAATCTGAGTGTGTCTCTCACCCTATATGCGGTTGTTTTTTTGGTATGGCACACCGCATCGAACAGCTCCCAGCGTTAGTTATGTATTCGAAAAGCTGGACTTCTCCTTTCTGTATTCTTTGGAACAAACTAGCCTCGTAGAGGATTTTTTGATGGAACTAACCCGCATTTGCATTAAGTGGAGAGGAAAACCTTCCATGGAGATGAAAACCTCCATCTTAGCCGGTTGGTAAGGGTATTTTAACCCATGATCCGTCTACCACTGAGAATATTTTACGTCATGGGATCGGTGAGAGCCGAGCAGAATTCGTATCAAAAAGCCACAGCTGGGATTCTAACATGGGTCAGCTCTTTGGTAGCGAACGCTCTATCCTCTGAGCCACTGCCCATTGTAGCAAACCTGCTACCTGCAATAGAAAAATATATTGTTAAATAGTATATAACAAAGGCGAACAACCATCAGTTACTTTGCAACTTAAACGGAAATAATATTTATTGCAAACCAAAGTATAACACAGCAAATAGAGAAAAAAAAATGCATTTCGCATGGAATAAATAGTAACTAAACATTTCATTCAGTAATAATAAGAAAAAAACTATTATCCTTTATTCGATTTTTTTTTTAAATTTCTTTTGATTATTTTACGATTTTATTGTGCTGGATCACAATTTATGCAGGAGTAATGAAAATGTATGGCCGGATTTTAAATATTTATATTTTTTTTACCTATTATATACGTTATAATTAGTGATACACGGCATTAAAGAAAAATAGGCTAATATTTTTTTTTTTCAGTCATAAATGTTGTAAATATGACCTTTTTGTTACACAGAAAATCGTGTAATCTGTAATCAATTCACTCCACACCATTTTGTAGCTTCACACTAATCAATGAAATGAATCCTAATACTGAAGAAACGAGTCAAGTTTGTGTTTTCGGTACCAGTAATACATAAACAATGTCTAGGGAACCAGAATGCCCAGATGTCACTTGTCATCCACATGACCTAGACTCTAGGGCGTGCATGTGACGAGATAATTACCCTTAATCACTTTAAACAATTAACAAGCTTTGTAACGAACCATGCACCGATGTCAAATATATTGCAAGAACTTAAATAACGCATTTGTTCAGCATTAGGAACCATGGGAAATGCAACCAAAATGTGAGCAGTGAATTTTTACTTGCTTATAAATTAAAATAGGCTTATCTTAACTAGCCGGTCTAAGGTAGCTGTAAGTAAGCAGAATAACAAAATAGCTGGTTTGCACGAAGTTCCACACTTTCTCAAATGATTAATGCAAGAAAAAAATTAAAAAAAAATACAAATGCAACAATACGGAGTCGAGGGGGTAACCTCAAAAAAGTCGTATTTTTAAAATTCGATTTCTCAGGCACTATTCAACCAATTTCGCTCAAATTTTGTATCTTGCCACGTAACGTTAGATTATTTAAAATGATGTAAAAAATTGTCGACCTTACAATTAACAAAAATTTTCGACCATTGTTAAATGAAAAATAATAAATATTTACTAAAAGTTATTTTTTGCATGAAATTATCTTTGGATAAACAAACTTCATTATCCTGTGCAATTTGCCTAAAACGTTTTGGAGCTATGGTGGGTGAAACACGCAAAAAGTGGAATTAACATTACATTAAGGGGGCCAAACTTAGAACCGCTCTTCTGACCAAGCTCTTGGGATCATAATTTCCAGATTGTGGCCATCCTCTATATTTTGGATGTGCATTCATCGAACTTCAGCAACTGACAAAGATTTAAAAAAATAAAAATAAAAATTGGTATAGTTTTCTTTAATTTCATGTATATTTCATTATATGCAATAGTTTTGAAAATATAAATTTCTTAAAACTACTTGTGCTAACCCAGAACTTTATAAAATTATGCGTTTTCGCTAAACGAAACATTGTCGGAAAAAGAAGCTTTGTTCGACACCCGATCGATTCCATTCTCGTGAGAGTTCATTGTATTGTATCATTTTATATATTTTATAGCAAGCTTGGTTAATATCTGTACGTATGACATATGACGTCATTTCATTTATTTTGTGGCTTTCTCATTACCCCCAACAGGGTAATAAACTCCACCTTTAATCAACTTTACCGAGGGCGTTTCCCTATAAGCTTATAAGTAATTCTTACCTTTTTTTTATTTACATGAATTCGAGTGAAAATTGTAAGAACTTCAGTAATATATGGTAGTAGAGGAAAGGTATTATTTTGATTGGGTTGAAAATTATAGTTTTCTACCAGCATATCTCTTGATCTTACCGAAGATCATTTAATTCGAGTAGATTTTTTTTTTAAAAAAAAGGAAGAAAAAATCAACTGTAAAGACCACCCCGAAAGCCTATTATGAAACGCGAGGTAGGATATTTGTTCCTTAGGTAAGTATGCAGAACTGTGAGAAAATATTTTGAAACTGACTCGAATTGAGGTGCCATTCAATAACGATATATATATATTTTTTTTAAATATTTCTGACCCCTTTATCCCACGTGTTACACTTCACCATATCCCCCTACCCCCACTTCTGAAAGGTCACACTATGTGACATAAAAATATACTTACCGTTCTAATACACAGCGCATGTTCCCATAATGCAGTGTTTCCCAAAGTGTGGTGCGCATACCCCCAGGGGTAAGGGAACAGTTAAGCGGGGGTACGCGTTCTTATGCGAATATCTTACAACAAAAGAACATTTCAAAAAATTTATTTAAAAACAAAGCTCTCCATAAAAATTTATAATTAAGTATTTTTCGATTGGCTATTTTTTGCTGAGTTAACAGTTAATAATTAGTATTGTCAAAAGCCAGTTGTAATTTTTAACTTTTGTGCAATATTTTTTATAGTAAAAAATACATTCATTTTTTTATTAGGGTACACAGCGTTACGAAAAATTTAGAAAGGGTACACAAAAGTCATAAGTTTGGGAAACACTGCGCAGTGTTTCCCAAAGTGTGGGAAATAACATTTCGCGTTCTTTTGCGAAATGTTATTTTTCCATTGGCTATCTTTTGCAGAGTTAACAGTTATTAATAAGTGGTGTCAACAGCCAATTGTGATTTTTAACTTTTGTGCAATTTTTTATAGTAAAAAATACATTCTTTTTTTTATTAGGGTACACAGCGTTACGAAAAATTTAGAAAGGGTACACAAAAGTCATAAGTTTGCGAAACACTGCGCAGTGTTTCCCAAAGTGTGGTACGCGTACCCCCAGGGGTACAGGAGCAATTTAGCGGGGGTACGCGTTCTTATGCGAAATGTTATTTTTCCATTGGCTATCTTTTGCAGAGTTAACAGTTATTAATAAGTGGTGTCAACAGCCAATTGTGATTTTTAACTTTTGTGCAATTTTTTATAGTAAAAAATACATTCTTTTTTTTATTAGGGTACACAGCGTTACGAAAAATTTAGAAAGGGTACACAAAAGTCATAAGTTTGCGAAACACTGCGCAGTGTTTCCCAAAGTGTGGTACGCGTACCCCCAGGGGTACAGGAGCAATTTAGCGGGGGTACGCGTTCTTATGCGAAATGTTATTTTTCCATTGGCTATCTTTTGCAGAGTTAACAGTTATTAATAAGTGGTGTCAACAGCCAATTGTGATTTTTAACTTTTGTGCAATTTTTTATAGTAAAAAATACATTCTTTTTTTTATTAGGGTACACAGCGTTACGAAAAATTTAGAAAGGGTACACAAAAGTCATAAGTTTGCGAAACACTGCGCAGTGTTTCCCAAAGTGTGGTACGCGTACCCCCAGGGGTACAGGAGCAATTTAGCGGGGGTACGCGTTCTTATGCGAAATGTTATTTTTCCATTGGCTATCTTTTGCAGAGTTAACAGTTATTAATAAGTGGTGTCAACAGCCAATTGTGATTTTTAACTTTTGTGCAATTTTTTATAGTAAAAAATACATTCTTTTTTTTATTAGGGTACACAGCGTTACGAAAAATTTAGAAAGGGTACACAAAAGTCATAAGTTTGCGAAACACTGCGCAGTGTTTCCCAAAGTGTGGTACGCGTACCCCCAGGGGTACAGGAGCAATTTAGCGGGGGTACGCGTTCTTATGCGAAATGTTATTTTTCCATTGGCTATCTTTTGCAGAGTTAACAGTTATTAATAAGTGGTGTCAACAGCCAATTGTGATTTTTAACTTTTGTGCAATTTTTTTATAGTAAAAAATACATTCTTTTTTTTATTAGGGTACACAGCGTTACGAAAAATTTAAAAAGGGTACACAAAAGTCGTAAGTTTAGGAAACACTGCCTTACAGCTCAAATGAAATTATACCTTGAAAGTATTGCCACTTTCTAGATAATAATTTATTTTTTGATTTGTTTTGTTAGGTTTGAACACTTACGTAAGGTTTAATTTTTAACATTGACGTTCCTATAAAATACAATAATACTAAATATGATACTAGTATCACTACCTGTTTATTAAATAGCCTGTTTATAAAATAAGTATACTAGCATCAATTTATTTTATTTTATAACCGTCGTTGAACAGCCGACCCAATTTCGGGTTTACGACTACTAATGTTCAACTCCGAAGTCTTGAAATTTTGAACCCAATTCAGAAGACAAGGGAACTCCTGGATCAAGCTTTGGGAGAATTTCGCCTTCGTGGAGGACTTTTTGATGGAGCTAACCCGCATTTGCGATACATGGAGAGGAAACCCCCGTAAACTCCCAAGGTTAGCCTGACGGCAAGGGGACTCTAACCCATGATTAGGGTTGCAAGTTTGTCGCGGGAAAAAAAGACATAAATTCGCGGGTGATTCGCGCAAAAGTTTTAAAAATTCGCGAAATTTTCGCGGATAACATATGCACTGATATTTACACCGAAAATCAATTTAAAAATAATAAAAAACATAAAAAAGTTACAAAATTTTATTTTTAAGCAATATTAATGCCGTTACTTAAATGTACAGAATTTTGATACAAAATATTATACATGGTTAGGTTATTCTCGCTAATGCTTCTCCTTTCATCACTCAATACATTTTTGTATTTTGAAAAAGATCGTTCGGCATCCACGCTAGTAGTTGGTACTGACAAACATCGAATTGCCACTTTAGACAGTTTTGGATAGCGTTCCGTCTTCGATTTCCAAAACTGAATTAATTGTCTACTTTCAACGTGGATAGAGTTAAAAATAAAAGAACTATCATCTTCTTGGAAAACGTCTAAGTATTTGAATTGACTAGGATCAAAAGCTCTGCATGCTTTAAAAAAGCTTGATGCTGGTTGACGAAATGTGTGTGTTGTAATATTGCCTGTAATATTGCCTGTTGTAATATTGCCGCTTGTTGGTGAGATCCGGGTGTGGAATTCGTATTAACCAGCCATAGTTGGAATTCGAACCCGGTCTAAGCATTGGAAGGCGAAAGCTCTATCTCCTGAGTCCCCACGACTCATACAAGCATCATTGCGAGTTTATCATACCAATGTTAATGTGAAAAAAATAATAATAATCTATACATAATAATAAACGCGGCTGTGTGTGTGTGTGTAATCACAATGTATCGCCCCAGAAGCCTCGCCCAGGCACGAAACTCGGCACATAATTGTGTTTTGACATAATGAAGAAGTATTTTTTTTCTTTTTCAAAAATTTGGATTAGTTTTTAAGTTATCAGACATTTTGTAAGAAAATCTATGCTTTTTTGTCTTCAAAGAGCCATATTCAAAAAACTATTAAAAAATGCATATACTTATCTCCACTCTTATAAATGTATGCTAATGCGAACCTTACAATTGAAATATTAATTTTCGACAACTTAAACCAATAATATACGAAGGAATTAATAATTTAATTGTAAGGTTCGCATTAGTTTACATTTATCAAAGTGGAGAAAAGTTTAACTTTTGTATTAAAAATGTGGCAACACATTCGATACGTAAATAGAACGCTTCGCTTTGATATATTTGTCACTGTTCATAATTGTTATAATAAGTTTTTCTTCTTCTTTCCACGCTCTATTTTTTTTTCTTAAGCGAGGACGATAATTTATGTAGCGATATAGAAATAGAAACTGATACCATAAAAAATTATATAGAAATAGAAATTCGAAAGCAACTTTTGTATGCTTTTACAATTTCTGAGGCCTTTTTTTTAAAAAAAAAAAAAAAAAAAAAAAAAAACAAGTCTCCACCTAAAAGTTATATTATAAGTTAGGTTACCATAGCAAAGTTACATCTTCAAACATCCTCAAGAGCTATAACGCATCTGCAGCAGAACTGGATATGAAGAAAAAATTGTAGGACAGGAACACTTTAATTGTCCGCTAATCTTCAGATTTCCTGCCATGTTTTAAAAAAACTTTATTTGTGAAAACCTTTAGCGTGGCGGACAGCTGGCCGCCTTAGTCGGCTAGTATTAAATAAATATGTGCTACAAATACCATCACGAATTTATCGCCCATATAAATGCCTACTAGAATTATCTGAATTTAGCACTATTAAAAAATAAATAAATACGCTACTGATGGCATCATTTCGAATTTGTCACTACTGACTGAAATTAGTTGAGAACGAGACACTTTTCCACCTTTTCTTTAATTTTAAAGGACTAAATGAACTCTGTGTGCGACAACTAATCCGGTTTCCCAAAATAAAATAAAAAGTGTACATATAAGAATATTAATAAAAAAAAAAAACAAATTGTATGTAAGACTTAAAATTAAGAAGGAAAAAGGCAGACGAAGTTCGAAAAGCTTTTGAAAGGTATTTTTTACAACCTTGCTCAACCTTGAGGGAAAAAAACTTGTCGTCTGACTTTAGTTAATAAAGAACAATTTAAGAAAAATAAACGGTGAGGGTGTAGACTGCAGATTGAATGTTCCGTGTGCGTCTTTCATTTAGGAAAGTAGAAATACTCCTTAAATGATAGCTAGAAGAGTAAAAAAAAAAAGCAGAAAGTGTTCTTCGCTATACTGCTGCCAAATTATATTGAATTCGCGGATAAAAGACCTTGAGTCATTCTGGCGCAATAAAAAGAAGAAACAAAAAAAAAACTTTTATGAGTCACACAACTTGACTACGGCAATTAAATCTATTGACTGACCTGTGAGCAAAATATTTTTAATGTTTTGCGATAAAAATCAGGCTATGTTTTTCGAGAGAGAGAGAAATTTCCGCTAAATGAACAAAAACTTTATGAATAGAAATAAAACTATAAATATTTCCAAATCAATAACTGTCTCCCATTATATATCGCGTTTATGTTTATTTTTGAAAGAAAGTTGCCTTATTTAGCTGAAATGCTTATCACACGCATTTAATGCTTTGCTTTATTGATCAGATGTCACTGCACCGGCACTTAATAAACTATAATTTGATCTGATCAATATAGTTAATGCGTTTATAACTCAAATCACATTTCCCAAGGAATGAAACACAACCTAATTGAAATCGATAAAATCGTAGAAATATTTATGTTTTGATGCATAAAAACTGGTTATTTTAAGTTCCATTATATTAAAAAATCGTAGCTGTTTCCTGTGTGCATTAACTTAACGTTATATTTCATTTTGCTACATGAAAATTATAAGACTAGAAACTAGAAATTGCACTAAAGTGTGTTGAATAGTGCCCCAAAAGGAAAAACGGACCACCCTGAATAACTTTTAATCTAATGAGCGGATCTTCACGTTCTAAGACTCCTAATGATTCCAGGAGGTGACCTCAAATATGCTAAAAAATTAAAGCAGACGATTTTTAAGTAACGAAATAAGACGCAAAAACGTACCTTCTCTGAATAAGCATACCTTTTTTTCAACGGATTCGGATTTCTGACCCCCCCCCCCCAAATATAGGGGGTAGTAGCAATCAAAGCGGAAAACGTTTCAAAGTTTGGACCCTTTAACATTACATTTTACTTTTTACGTATTTCGCAAATAAATATTAACTAAAAGTTATTTTTTTGCGTAGAATTATCTCTGGATAAACGAATTTTATAATTGTGTGCAAAGAATTTTCGATTCGCTTAAAAAGTTCTCGAGATATAGCGAAATACGAAAAAAGTAAAATGAACATTAACAGGTCCAAACTTTGGAGCTCTCTCCTGACCTAACTATTGGGACCATATCTCTCAGTTTGCGACTACAGCTATATTTTGGGAGTCAGAAATCCGATCTACCGCAAAAAGGTATGTTTATTAAGATAAAGTGCGTTTTTGTGTCTGATTTCATAACTTAAAATATAGTTAGCCCTTATTAATTAGCTTATTTTACAGCATACCCTGGAGCTAATAAGATTAGTCCCAGAACGTGAAAATCCGATCATTAGATCAAAAGTTATTCAGGGTGGTCCGTTTTCTTTCTTTCTTTTTGCGAAATATACAAAATGGGTGGTAGAATAAAAAAAAATTATAATTCGATATTTAATTCGAGAATTGTTAAACATATAGTAAAAAAAACATGTAGGAAGATCTACAGCCCTCTGAATTGCAACATTATATTAGAAACTTGATGTGCGGAAAAGGGCAATTTTCATTTATGAACTTAATGCGAGTTTTCCATTAATGAAAATGGTACAAGTAAAATTTATCTCCTATCGAAATTTCGATGGCTTCCTGACAAAATTTTGCTAACTGCCATAAAACTAGAAATAAAATTTAAGAACAGTTTTAAAGTACACTAAAAAGGGAGAAGATAGTCTCATTTTTGTTATACCTAAATCGAAAAACATTGTGCAGACCACTTTCGAAATGCTTCTAAATGTATTATCACCGAAATTTCCCTCCGCGTGTTGCGTATGTGATGTGCCCTTCGATTTTCGTTACATGTTATTATGAAATTATTTTAAATTTTATATAGTCTACTGTAAAAATATCATTTTAAATTATTTCCTTTTATTTACAGTTTTTACACTTTGTTTCAACAAATTGAAGAAGAATTTTCCGGCTTGGTGTTACTCTATTACCTCACGTTTTTTAGAACAATTGTTCAAAATGATCTAATACCATTTTAAAATGGAAAAGAAATCCTTATTTGGTTTTCCTGTTCACAAAACATTTAATAGCTCATTGAATACTATCCTCTATCTTTTATAGTGACATTACATAGTGTATTTAGTCTTTGAAATAAAATAAACAGAACTATTGTTCCTTTAAGAATGTCCTGCAGAACTTAAAACAGAATCCAACTCTAACCTTTTCTTTTCAAGTGATCATCATTCGGTGATTGACTATTGTAAAATCAGTTATGTCAATCTAAAAATAATAAAATAAAAAGGATGCTTGTCTTTTGTCAGAAAAGGCGTGTAATAGTTCATCGAACTACAATTTTTTTAAAGAAAGAATAAGTCGCCAAATTATGGCGTTATTGGCTAAGACGATATACACGATTTTAAATCCCGATAAAACTCGACAAGGAGAACAAAGGTTTTTTTTTTCTTTCAATTTCCTTGCTCTATTTTATACTCTTATCGTGTTGATTTTGAGTAAATAAGAAATGTTCATTAAATGGGAATGGTGTTTTGTTTGTTATGAAAGACACACCGCTCTAAACTATTTGTCAAGATTATTGATTAATTTGTAGATAAAATTTATATTTGAAAAATATTTCTTTACTTACATTGTATTTTAGGTTCATTAATAACAGTGAATTCATTGTAACCTTGCAAAACCGTTCAGTTTATTTATAGCCATTATAGTCTTAAGAATATCTAAAAAAATATGTAGCTGACCCAAGCATGAATTAAATAAACATATAACGAGATCAAGAAAAAGTAAAAGAACGAGACTATTTTTGGAATTGGGTGTAATATGAAAAAAGAACAACTACTTCCACTTACTAGGAATAACATTTACCTTTTAGTTTAATTAATAAACTGAGTTTTAAATATGTTTACTAAATTCATAAACTTCGCTAAAACAACAATATAAATTATTTCCAAAGGAACTAGACTAATACAATTCCAACCTGGCGAGTAGCGACTTATAAACAAGACACTTCGTTTGATGCTTTTACTTGTTGCTAGAAATCAGGTTCGCAGAAAATACTGTTTACTAGTTAAATTTAGTAGGAATAACACGATCTGTGACGTAGGCTATAGTATACCCAATTAATTTATTAGTTAGGAGAATTAGATTTTTGTTGAGAATAGTTCTTGTTTGTGTTGATTGATTCGTTACAACATACAAAATTAATTTAATTAAACAATTAAGTTTTGGTTACAACAAATTTTTTTATTTATTTATTTTTAATTTTAAAAATTAATGTTCTCTTTTTAATAGTGTAATCAGAATAAAGTTTTTATTCTGATTACAGCAACAAATTTGTGCGATTTTAATTTTGATGCAAAATGACAATGATGAAATTTTATAATATTTAATATCTTCTTTGTCAACTTCTCTCTTTCTCTCTCACTCTCTATTTATTTTTACTTGTTTTGTTTTTAAATTTTTTGAGTATTAAAATGGTATAAAATTTTATACTTTACCATTTTGTTTTTGAATCAATCATCCTAGATTAAATTTAATACATTATAATAAATTTGATTGGTAATGATTTTGAATATCACTGCTCATTAACAATTAAAACAAGCAAATAAGTCCTTGATAATCCTTCGACGAAAGTTTTAACGCACTTTGGTTAACTTAACATGCTTACCAGTCCTGATATCTGTGCTCTAAGAATGTGAATAAGTTAATTAAATAATAGCTGGTAAATCAAAAATGATAAAATGGATGTAATAGCTGGTTAAATTGACAAACTAAAAAAAAAATAAAAAAATAAATAAAAAAATGTCGATACGGAAAAGTAGGTATTTTCTTTCTGCTTCACTTCAGTTCCACAGTTCTTGACGAGCCTTGGCCTTATCTACCACTAAGTTCCACTGCGCACTTTCTCCGGCTCTTTTCCTCCAGTTCTTGAATTTGGTTGAACTATCGCAATAGTGATCTAAATAGATTATAAGTAATTGAAAGAAAAGCTAAAGACTAAAGCTATCAAAATTTGAAAAAAGCCAAGGCCCATTCTAGGCTGTCGCATCATTGAGGAAGGAACTAATCAGCTTTTCTCACCCCTCCGGGGGGTTTAACCCTCTCTGTTTTGGTTTACCATTTTTTCTGTCGCTGTTACGTTTTTCTTTCACAATTATATTAGCATAACTGTTTCTTATTTTTTTCTCCGGCAAGTGTTATCGACAAAGTCAACCTTCAACTATAAGGAGATACTCCAACATAAAATCGAGTTAATATATCTTATATACTAGAGAACTGGAATTGAATAATTCTAGCAGTACGCATGCTTCAGTACTCCCCCACCAGAATTTTGTCCGAGATAGAATTTGACGACTGAATATCACTAGTTGATTCATTACTGTTTTATAGGAAGCCGGGCGAGCTGTATTAAGTTCACGATCGTGGTTGCTCCTGTATTGCCATTAGCAGTTGAGTCTACACAGGCCGAAGTTGTGTGTGATTGAGATTGAATGGCAGCAGCGTGATGATGATGATGAGGACAGTGTCGCAAGGAGTGTCCAGATCACATCCGGGTCACCAATGTAAGACGTGTGTTATCAACAATGCCAACCTTCATCTATGACAAGGGACCCCAACATAGAATCGAGTTAACATGTCTCATATGCAAGTGAATAGGAACTGAATAATTGTAGTGGTAGATGAACTATATTTCTTTCTACATGTCATAAGCATTGAATTCTTTTTTTTGCTTTTATTAATTTTACGACATCTTTTCTCTAAATTAAATTTTCAATGTCATGAATGTAAATTTTCCTCTACTTGCCATTTATCTCTATAGGCCCACAGTTTTTTCTCTGAGTTCAAAATGTCTTAATATATTTCGATAACTATTGGATAAAACTCTTATTTCAGATTCGTTTGATTATTAGTCTTATTAAGGTATTGAAACTTACAAGTCTTGAAGTTAGATTACTTATTTTACATTTTATGCTTGTCATAAAGTTCTTTATTCCTATTTGTCATATATATTCCGCTGTTCTGGTCTCGCCGATTTGGTCCCGTCGTATTGATCTCGTCGTTTAGGTCCCTTTATCATTTCGGTCCCGTAAATGTTCCTTTCCTTGCTATTTCAATTTTTCTCTTTTAGATATTTAATTTTTTTTAAAGAAAAGAAAAAAATTACCAAATATGCAAAACATTCCTTTTAATAATCCTTACTTCTTATTTTATTCTGTTAACATTTAGCCTTTTTTCAAACGTTTTCTTTTCTTTTTTTCAAGGTTGGAATTATTTAAAAAGAATTTCCAGATTACAACGCTAACACAGAAATCGTTATCTATAAATTTAATTATTTTTCCAAACTTTACAATCATAATACATTATTTTATAATAATTAAAACAATTACAAAAATAATGGAATACAACAAAGGACAGTTTTCAATTGAATTCATTCATTATTTTAGGCCATTAGAAAATTGTGAGCAATCCCTCGTAAATATTCGTAATAATTTTAGCATTTTATTTCACTCTTAATAATTTTTGAAAGCTTAATAACTATTTAAAATTCCTGATTTTCTGTGACAGAAAATAATAAATAAATGATTTAATAAACTAAACAAAATTACATTTAAGGATATTGAATAATAATTAAAATATTAAAAAATATAATACTTTAATAATTAAAAAAATAATTAATAAATAATAATTAAAAAAAATATTACTGCATAATTTTAATAATTAAAAAAAGGTAAAAATGGGATGGAATGTATATTTTACAATAGACGAGTAGAATTAGTAACGGTACTGAATCGCGAAGGTCCGAAATGGCAAGGGTACCGAAACGGCAATGGTACCGAAATGGTAATGGTACCGAAACGGTAATGGTACCGAAACGGTAATGGTACCGAAACGGTAATGGGATCGGAATGATGGGACTCAAATGGCGGACCGAAATGTCATAAACCGGATAAAAAGTATCTATTTTAGTCTTTGGTATCAAAATTTCATGCATCTTTGCATCTTGACATGATAATAACCATAAATGCGAAGCATTACCGTTTTTAAGCTTCTTTCAAATTGATACCAATTATTTTTTTAATTAAAGAAAAAATTTCATTTTTAATTTAACCATTTCTTAATATGCTTGATTGCAGTATTTAAAGACATTTTACAACTTTCAGTTATTAAAAGAAATGCTTAGTTCAAGTTCATATGTTTTCTTATTGAATCGTGAAATTGCTTATTTGCACTTGAAATCTTTTGTTGAATTTATCACTTTTGATGGAAAGATTTTCCCAGATTGTTTGGCGAAATCTTTCCTTTTCAAAAACTTTTGGCATTATTCGAATTCTTTTCTTTAAAAATCGCTCTTCTGTCATTGATAAATTGAAATCAGACGTTGACATTGACTTAAAATTCTTATTTATTCATTGTTTATCGAAGTGTTGGATGAATTTTAATGTTTTCTTACGGTATTACTGTAATGCATGAATGGATATTGAACAATCGCAATACGCAGTATATTTCAACGCATGTGAAGTAAGATGAATAGAAAAAAAAATATGCATATTATAGCCTAAAAAGTTATTTTGTTTCTAATACTGAGATAAATTGAGAAGATTGATACTTTTCTATAGATACTGAGAAGATGTAATTTACTACATAAGAACCCGAAACTCTTTCCAACCTTTTCATTGCATATCTTTGTGGAACAAACGGTGATAAAATAAATAGGAAAAATACATAATTATTTTGAAATGTAAATTTTGCAAAAAGCCCTTTTGGTCATGCATAGACAAACTTTATAAAAAATGATTATTTATTTTATTGAAAAAATTACTTAAAATTGTATACTTAATCTTGCTTTTTATTTCTAGACGTTTAAATATTGCGTAAGAGTTTTTTTTTTCTTTTTTTTTGTGGCAATTTTGCGTACCCATTTCCTCGTACTGAGCAAAAATAATCAAATCACTTACCTTTCTTCCATATTTAAGTAAAAAAATCGCAACATCCCTTTTTTATTTATTTTTTTATTTTAATTTACTTTTTTATTCCAATAAATTTTTTTATTTTAATTTATTTTTTATTTTAATTTTTTTTTAATTTTTTTTTATTTTAATTAATTTTTTTATTTTAATTTATTTATTTACTATTATTTTTCTTTTATCAATTTTTTTAAAATTTGGTTTTACCTTAAACACTAGAATAAACTGTTTTTAAGAAATTTATAATTAAATTTAAATGAAAAATAAATCTTTGTATAAATCAAAAAGTACTTTTTAATTCGCTCGATAAAATTTTCAGATTAGCATAGTTTTTATACAAATCGATACGTAAAATTATTTAAATTTAACACACAAACACCTAATTAGATAGTGTTCAAAGTTCTTGCAGTGATTTCGCCTGCCTTTGGTAAATTTCTTATTTTCTTCTAATCGGTAAGAAGCTTGTGTCTTTTCTTTTTCGCCTAGCCCCTGAGTATAGACTTTATACCCAGAGGCTTTATATTATAAAGTATAGATAAAGGATTCTGAATGAACCTTGAAACCCATTCAGAAACCTCTATCAATGGATGGCGTTTTCAAAATAAATGTAAACAACAACAATCTCGAGCTCTTGACTTGCTCTTCTTCCGGTTAGAAAGGATACAGCTGCTTACTACAGCTTATTCTTCGAGGCGATAGTCTCAAACAGATAATTTTGTTTTTATTGAAATAAATAAATTATATAATTTCTGAGCTCAAATCTGCTGTGTTTCATAAGATATCAATGATATTAAGTAATTCTGGTGAGTTTGAAGTGTAAGTTTGTTTTAGTTATTTATAGATGTACTGTTAAAGGCGACATGGTTGCTGGTTTTAGAATGAAATCGCTTTTTTGGCAGTCCCGATTTGGCCTCTTTTTAATTGTTTATTATTGTTTTTTCATGTTGCAAATCGTGCACCATCATACGTTGGTGTTAACATATCCCAGAAAGCATGCAACCTTACGGCAATCTTGTCTCGGAATTTTTTTTTTTTATTGTCACGAAAATGTTTGTGCTAAAAACCTTTTTTCAATAAAGTAAAATTATTGCAGTTTCAAACCTTTAATCCTAAAAGGATTAAAAATTATTATTTAAATTTTTTTTGAAAGTATTGCCACTTAAGCTTAAAAAGTATTGTCACTTAATTCCATAATGACGTTTTATCTGACGTCACACCAGCGATAGGATCAAATAAGGCTCCGTATACTATCAATTCTAATTCAGGGGCTCTAGGATCAAATTGCATTGTCCATTAAAATTTCGCGCCAAGGCGGATTATACCTGAGCACACAAGTCTTCGCGAAATGAAACCTTATAATTGTCTAGATTTAAGATTATTTTCACCTTGAGACTAGCTTTATGAAAGAATTTTTTCACTCTTGAAAACCCTAAATAAACCTCGAATTAAGGTTTTTCTATAGAAGGTTGTCTTACAAGGTTTTGCAATATGGTAATGTGCGTAGAATAGAGCAGATTGTCACAGATCTCGTTTTAAGGTTAGAAGATTTACACGTAAACCGCATAACAAACCTTTTTTAGGTTTGCATTAAAAGGTTTTGCTGAGTGAAAATAAACCTTATTTTGCTATGTGGGTATTGTTAGCGATGCGAGATTAGTTCATTTTACAAATTATCATTAAGGTTTAAATTTCGAACTTGATACATACATTGTTGACAAAATAAAAAGTGTATCATAACGATTTTTTTTTAATTGACGGATCTTACGTCTTGAAATGACAGGTCTTATAACGATTCTTTTGATTCCTATAACGATTCGATGATGATTCTTATAACGATTCGATGATGATTCTTATAACGATTCGATGATGATTCTTATAACTCTTCTTTTTTTTGATTGACTGTTCTTACGTCTTGAAATGACAGATCTTATAACGATTCGATGATGATTCTTATAACGATTCTTTTTTTTAATTGACTGTTCTTACGTCTTGAAATGACAGATCTTATAACGATTCTTTTGATTCTTATAACGATTCGATGATGATTCTTATAACGATTCTTTTTTTTAATTGACCGTTCTTACGTCTTGAAATGACAGATCTTATAACGATTCGATGATGATTCTTATAACGATTCTTTTTTTAATTGACTGTTCTTACGTCTTGAAATGACAGATCTTATAACGATTCTTTTGATTCTTATAACGATTCGGTGATGATTCTTATAACGATTCATTTTTTTAATTGACTGCTCTTACGTCTTGAAATGACAGATCTTATAACGATTCGATGATGATTTTCGTAACGATTCGATGATGATTCTTATAACGACTCTTTTTTTTTAATTGACCGTTCTTACGTCTTGAAATAACAGATCTTATAACGATTCGATGATGATTCTTATAACGATTCTTTTTTTTTTAATTGACCGTTCTTACGTCTTGAAATGACAGATCTTATAACGATTCTTTTGATTCTCATAACGATTCGATGATGATTCTTATAACGACTCTTTTTTTTTTAAATACAAATAATAAATCAGGTAAGAAATACACGTATACAAGAAATACTACTCAACAGAGTCTCAAAACACAATGATTACGTTGTCAGCAAAATGACTTCAAAATACACCGGAAACAGTAACCCGGAAGTACCCCTTAGGTGCTTACGTAATATTTGAACTATTTTAATTTATTTCGAAACGGGAGAGGAGCTAGTCTGGACAAGAGGCTAGAGTGAAAAATTAGAATATTTTTTTTATTCATCATTCAAAATTTGTCTATAGATTTTAGCAGATAGGCAAAACTGTGTTATTCTTTCATCTGCAGTTGCATGCATAGCTTGAAAGTGTAACGTAAATTATGTATAGCACAAACGAGTCTAGTCACTCGAGAAAAAAAACGACAAAAAAAGATTTCGACTTCATATGTGAGCTTTCTTTCATTGACCTACAAGTAATAACTTACTAAAGTTATGTTTGCCGCATACGGTTTTTTCGCGTGATCTAAATAGCAGCAAGCTCGTGAGATGTAATAATAAATATTAAATGGAATAGAACCGTGTAATTGACAGCACAAAAATAGAGATGTTCAAAACGTTATTTTGACTGAAGGCAAATGTCCCCATAAGTTGCAGCATAGATAAATTTTGCAGTCTTATATTTTCTATTTATACAAGTAGGTAGTATGTTAAAGTTTAACCATCATACATATGTCCTAACATACAAATAACTATTTTAAATTCTTTTCTCTCTCAAACAATGCTTCGACGCATTGTTTGAGTGATACCCCTTTTTATTTATTTTTTTTTTTTTTTTTTTTTTTTTTTTTTTTTTTGAGGATGCATAGTGAAAAAATTACATTTTCGATGTCTGAATGATTCTTCGAAGGAAAAAAAGAATCTTAAGGGGTAACAAAATTTTCTCGTTTTTATAAAAAACGCATCTGCGCAATGATTTGGGAAGAATTATTTGTTTATTTAGTTATTTATTTTGTTTAGAAAGCACCTTAATACCATAACATGATTTACCTAAAGGTTTATGAGCTGGGAAAATATCTAATACATACAGGATAATTATATTTGAACTTAATGGATGCGTCTTTTGTATTAACTGCCACTCTAGTTAAAAAAAAAAAAAAAAAAAAAAAATATTAAAAAAAAATTCTAATTTTAAAGTATTTCAGGCGTTTAGATCATTCCGTCAATTTCCAAAAATTCGAATTCGAGATTTTTGCACGTTGCCAGCTTTAGTACAGTAGATGTAAATAAATGTCTTGTTTTAATAAAATAGTTGCTAAAAATGCGGTCTTCACTTTTTCCGAAAAAATGGACTTGTTCAAGAACTGACCGCTATTTGCTTAATAATAACAGTACTATATTTCAAATAAATGTAAGAGATATTCCTACAATTAAAATTTGAAATTAAATTTATTTGTAATTTTATAACGTGCTTGGAAAGAAAAGAAAACTAATTAAACTGTCTTAGAATCTGAAGGCCCTTATAAATATGTCACGGAGCCTCGTTTGGTCCGTGTGCCCTTTGTTTGACGTGTTTACTTTCAATATATATTGAAAGTTTTTTAAAATCGCTTAGAGGGGATTTGCTTCCAAATCGTACCACCTTTAAAGCGTTGTATACAGAGTGCTCTGGCGAATAAAGTAGGAAACGCTTTTTGACGTCGATAACCATTCAGAAGACACAAGTAGCTGTGTACTTGCGTTAAGTTTTTATGTAAATTAATCGATTTTACAAGCTTTGTGTGTAATTTCTTAGCATCCTGTGTAAGGATATAGCAAAAGTACAGTGATTAATAAATACATTATATAATCGTTAAGCAACTTATTCTGTTATGTACTACTCTTTGCTGGCTATCGATTATTTGAAGTGTGGAATAACACTTTGTTTAAAACGCTACATAGCTGCCTAAATCGTACTTCTTATGCAGTTCTAAATCTTTTCGGTACGATTGATACGTTGCGGATAATCGTACCGGCTTGATACGTTTCTCCTAAATCGTACCTGTACGATTCAGAAGAAACGTATCAAGGTCAACATATGAACCTATAAACTATTAAGCCATTTATTTTACTACACCCAAACTGTCGAAAGTTGCTGGAAACTATTACTTGATTCAAAACTTTTTCGCTTCAAAAATAAAATTGGAAATAACAGTAGATACTTTTCAAGCTCTCAAAAACAGGCGCCCATTTTCAAGATTTGCTAGACGTGAATGAGAAGAAACAAAAGTGATTCTAAACGAGAATATTTTATTTACATGTTTTTGAAGAGAATGAAGTTTATAATCAAGTAATACATTATCGCTTCAGTTTCTTATTTATCAATTATTAATATTTCTGGAGTCCAGCCAATACTTTCCGCCAAATTTTTCGTCTTGTGAGTGAGGTTGCAACTATTGAGAACGTGATATAAAAGGATTTAACTAATCTGGTGCGTCAATTTTTAAATAAACAACTTCTTTATTTTTTTCTAGCAGAAAACTTAAATCTATACGTGAATCTATCAAAAAGAAAGGAATCTATTTCAGTAAATTCAATGAGATTTAATATCTTTATGATGAGATTTATTTTCCTTATTTAATTAAAAGTGAGCAAAAACATCGAATAATGAGTTTTCTGGTTAGTCAAGTAACGATCTACTAGTCAAGTAATGATCACATTACTTATCTTATTGATAAGTAATGTGAGACGATAGACCGTTCTGCGCCCATACTTTCTATATTGAAAGTTTTTTTGCCGTTTCTGAACATAATAAGAAGAACGTTGGCAATGGATCCCAAAAAGATGCAGTCTTAACATGAAATTTTACAACACGTAACATCATGTTACATTAACATTTTATAGGTTTGCAATACTCTTACTATATTTGTAACAATTCAAAAATTTAATTGTTTTGGTTTGCACATGGTCTACTTATTCATTTAATCACATATGCTCAATATTTTTAAAGTTGATATGATTAAAGGAGAGGTGGTACGAATTTAGCAATCGGTTTCCTACTTGTACCACTAGCAAACCTTACAAAAACAATTAATTTTCTATACTTACTGCACAAATATTATAACGAAAAAATAATATAAGTAGTTGAATAACTTTATTTTATTATTTAAATATTTAAAGCGTAATTATCAACGATTTGTGACTGATAAAAATTTAAATGCGAACAACCTTCCTATATACATTAAATCGCTGATAAACTGTTCATTTAGAGAAGGTAAACTAAGGCATCATAACATCCTCATGCTTAAAAGGATTTTCAGGTATAATATTTTAATAAGAACCAAGGAGTTGTTTCACTCTCAAAATGTAAACACGCCTGAGAAAAACCGCAATTCGAACAAGACCGCATTATTACATCAGTGGATGAAGTCATTCTTAATGGTGATTTTGAGAGATTTTTTTCCTTTTAAACCAAACAAAGAGGCATTCAAAAGGGTCAATGTCGACTTTTGAATCTCGCCTTGATTAGGGTTCATTTTTATTCGATAGTAATCCTCGACCTTCCAGAGATAGCGTATAGAAGGATGCAATTTGCATTTCAGACCGACTGACTGACAGTCGACTCGTATTTTTGATAGAGGTCACTTGGAGAAAAAATTTATGCATGTCAACAGAAAACAGAATAATCTTTTAAGCCTGCCTAGAAATTTTAAAAGATACTCCAAAGAAAGCTCCGAGTTTTATCAAATTAAGTCAGGCCCGGAGGAAATTACGGATAATTATTTTATTTATTTAGAAAATACTTTATTAGCGGGCGCCACAACTTCAACCCTGCTTGCTGCGCTCACCAACCACCGAAACTGCTTTTGAGCTTTCTTTAGAATTGCTTCGCTCGCTCATATATAGCGTTTATTAATTGCTCATATATTATATTCTAGCTTTGTATGTATGCCAATACTCTTCTTAAAATGAATTTCTGTTATATTAGGCATAAATATCCCTGGATAGTTTGGATTTATAAAATTTCATTCAACTTATGCACTTTACGATTTAATTTGTAGACATTTTTATGCTACTTGAGAATTGTATTTGAAACAAATAATTTAAAGATACACAATTATAAATTTCGGTGTTTGGAGACAAGACAGTTTAAGTCCTTTATTCTAACACAAACTTGTAAATTGTATAGAAAAAAAAAAAGAAAAAGAGAAGAAAATGAAAAATAAAAACAATGTGAGTAAGTATGTAAAAACGTAGGTAATATACCAGAGTTTGGCGGGAAAAAATGATTTATGTGAATCGATGCTCAATGTAATTCTCCATAGTCGATTTCTATTGATAAAATCTCTCTCTCTCTTCTGTGTTAATTATTAAGCATCATTAAAACTAAAATATCGATCTGCATTATTATGTTATCTGTGTAAATAACAGTTTGTTGGCTTATCATCGCACAATTTGTTTCAGCTCTTCGTTGCCAAAGCGAGAGAAAAAATGTAAGTTAAAGATTTTCAACTTTTAATTTGTTTTAGTGATCACAAAAGTTTTGTTTGCCATACAGAAATGTAAATAATGAAATATTTTTCTTTCATTTATTACCTTTTGATACCTAACCTAACGTACCTAACATTTTTCGCATGCGATAAATGCAAACGGGGTAAAGAATATTATTTAAGCAACGTGATTAACTAAACGTGCAAAGTCTATATATTAGTGATGATTAGCGGTTTGTTTTCAAATTGTAGCTTTTTTTAAATTTTTAATCTCGAACTGAATAATCAATATAAATTGAAATAAAAATATGATTAGTAATGAAATGGTCGTAGGTCCTAACCATATCTATAAAGGAAAACTCACTTTATAGATATGGTTAGATTGTATAGATTAGATAAGATTTCAGAAGTATCTTTAATTAAAAAAGATAAATAAATTACGCAACACTATAAACTGAGCTAAAATATTCTTGTAAAAATATAAGGATATGATACATATTCTAAAACAATGCCTGAAACAAAATAAGAACACTTGAAAATAAAGAATATAGGTACGCAAACTTCTTCTAATAACTACTTGTGAGAAACGTTATTATTTTTTAAAAAAAAATCTTCTTTTAATTAATTAATACTTCTGATTCGGTAATTTTTTAATTGTACTGCTAATATTAATTGAAAACACCTACTGACCGATAAATTCATGTTTGAGACTTTTTTTTAGAAATTTTTATGAAAATAGAAGAGTGCGTAAAATTTGTAAGTTAAGTATGACCCAACTTGCAATGTGCAAATCTAAAAAAGACAAATGAAGTCCTATAAGAGATCGTAAGTCTGAGAGCTATTTAAATATAAATAGACTGAACATATGCGTTAACAGGGTGTTCAAAAAGTGTGAATAATCATTGAATAGAAAAGTCATATTTGATATAATGAAACACATAACTAATAACAGCAGATTCGTCCCCACATTCCCTTGGAGATGATCCAAGTGGAGCGGAAGTGGGCTGGGATTTAATATTAAGTTTTTCATGCTATTAACGCAACTCAGGATTTCGCCATTTTTAAAAATTATATCCCATTGCGATTACAGCGCCACCTATAAGCCGAAATGTCACGGCCTGAAGTTGAATTGGAATATTTTTCTTTAGAAATCCAATTTTGCAGTAAAAAATAGAGGCTCCCTTTTAATAATTTGAAACTGTCAAGGGGTGAGGTCGGGGTTAAGTCTGCTACAGTTATCGCATCTTTTGAAAAAATTTTATTTGTTGGTTTTTAGATTTTTGATTCGATACGTATTTCTTGATGTATTTGACCGTTTGACTTCTTTTGGGGCAATTCATTTCGTTTTGTTATAGCAACATTTAATTTCTTGAACGTTGTGGAATTTTTTCAAATTGATGATTTCATCATTTTTCTTAAAATTGAGATGATTATTCGTAATTTTAGTGGTGAAATACTATAGAAAGAGCACTATAAGATATTTATCCATTGATAAACGGATTCGGAATTTCGTTATAGCGTTGATAACAGCAACACTGGAATTCATAATTCAGTGATTCATAGTAACATGTATTTCGATTCCTATACTGGAAGTTTAAAAAGTTGCTTAAAAAATATATTTCACATTGCATCGATCTTATATGTTGTCCATTGACTCTGCGTGTGAGCATTGTTTGTTTTCTAATAAACAGTTAAAATGCATGAAGAAAACGGAAGTTTACCAACAGTGCGTAGCAGTCCCATGCATAAAATAGTTCCAGACCACGATTAAACTTCCTGTCATTCTCTTGTTTGCTTACTAAAGTTCTTCCGATTCGATGACTCATTCTTTACATTAGAACGAATAAGCGTGAATGTGATCACAATGAAACACCGACGTTTTTTAATATTTTTTCGCTTGCTGTAAATCTGTATCAAATAGTAGAGTATTAGGTAATATTGAAAATAAGTGAGTTTGTTTGTTTAAATTCAAAACAGGTCTGAGTTAGTTTACGTGGCCTTTTAACCGGGAGCACTTCAATTTTTGTACCTCAATTATTTAAATATAAATGACGTGATAAGCAAAGGTTTCTTATTTTACTTAGGAATTATTTGATAAAATACTTTTCCAGAGATCCCATCTCTTCTTAGTTTAATCTAAAATTATAATTTGCTTCAAAAATTTATGAAGGTAATAAAAGTTTCAACCGTTCACAAATAGGCTCCCATATTCAAAACTCAGTCGTGAAAATTTGGAACAAAAAACGCTAAGTTGCAAACAAAAAAATGGATAATAAATAAAGATGAAAAACAAAACTTGGCAGCCGAGAGTGAAAGAAATATCTTCTGTTTCACTCTCGGCTACTGCGGTTTTACGCTTTGTAACTTTGCGCTTTCTGCTTCAAATCTCTTTTGTTTTCCTCAATCATACCTAGCGAGTTTTGGGAATGGGAGCTTATTTTTGAGTGGTTGAAACTTTTATTGCCTTCATAAGTTTATGAAGCAAATGGAGTTTCAATTTGTCAAGTATATGTTTTCGCTTCAATTTCTTGTGTTATTCATTGAATCATTTGTTCTGTTAGCACAAAATGTCAACATAAAATGCTATGGTCGAGCGTCTTCTTAACGCATAGAAACGTTTAATCAATTTCATAGTAATTTTAACAGATAGAACTATATTTGTGTTTATTTTACCGTAATATATAATTAATATGAACATTTTTATTTAGATATGAGGTTGAAGCGGGGTTCCCATAGACATTTTTTAAAAAGTAATGTTGAAAAATATTTAAATATTCATATTTTTACATTTACAACCACTATTACAAATTGTTCGTTAAATTAAATGCTACTTAATGAAGATTCTGCCCAACGATAACTATAAAACTTAAAATGGTATCTTAAAAAAGGAAATATCTCTTTGTATAAAGCTTGTAGGAACCTTGGAAAGTGTAAGAATTATCCCTTTACTTTAAACCTATACTATACTTAACTAATCTTTTTTTTTTTTTTTTATCGTGAACGCACTTTTTACATCAGTGCAATGTTTGCAGTTGGGCATTCATAGTTTAACCTATCCATGCTCAAAGTTATGTAAAAATCTTACTTCGAAAATACTTAAAAGATAAATTAGTGGCAATTCATGCATGGCCTACTAATGTCATAAATTGCATTTATCTAGGGCAGTAGTTACAACTTAATTTCGGTTACCTACCCTAAACGGTCATGCTTTTTTTGGCGGAATCCCGACTTTAAAAAAAGCTCATCATCAAGTTAGAAAAAATAAAGAAAAATAGCTAATTTGAAAACATTTATAGTGTGTAATGAAATTTATTAATTGTTTCATCGATAACAGTATTAAAATTTGATTTTATATTCGGCACTTCAATTCATAGTTTTCTAGCAGCTCTTGGCTTACATGTAAATCAAAGTGAATTAAACAAGCTGAATTACCAGGGCTCGAAAAAACTCAGAAATTTTACCCGTCCCCGAGGACGGCTTGTCCAACAATCTACCCGCCCTCCTTTGAAACTAACCCGTAGCTTCTAAATGAATAAAAATATAATTTTGCCTTATTTATTACAAACATTTACATAAATTGCACAATGAATTGTTAGTAGGATTACAAATACTAGGATTACAAATACTAGGATTACATTATACAGTAATAAAAGAAATACAAGGTTACTAATAGTAACCTAGTATTTCTTTTATGAAATAATTTATTTCTTTTATGAAATAATTTGAATGACAAAGGTCAAGTTATCTAAAATGTCAATTTATCCGAGGGTACTGCCTTTTTTAAATGAATCAAATATGACGTTAGCCAGTTCCTCAATCAAGCCAATGATTTACAGAGGTTTCTGCACAGAAATCTGAAAGGGGTTTTTCGTTTAGGTAGATGTTCATAATTGCGTTTAACGCTTCTTGTTTAAGACCAGTACGTAATGTGTTTTTTTTTGTAAAACTGCAGTACTCCCAGACTGAGAAAACATAAATTCTAATAACAAAAATTGAAAATGTATCACGAACATTAACGGGAAAATGGCCGTCCGCGCGGACGTCGGATTCGAGAAATTCGTTGTCCGCGGGGAATTTTATACCGCTGAGGACGGGCGGATGGGTGGTTTTTATCACTCTTTTAAGTGCAATTTTCATAATTTTAGTTCTATTTTTTATAAAATAACATCTTTTTACAACACTACACACATCACGATTCCAAGCATTAATGACTAAAACTATTTTTAACATAATTTATACATCTTCTCATTATAAATATTTTGTGTTAAATACAATTGTGCTATTAAGTGGATTGCGGATTGAAACTAACTAAATACCAAAAACAAGTGTTGGCACCATTTTTTTTAAAGATTATAAAATTAAAAAAAATAAAATAATTCTCTTAAAAAAAATATTTTAAGAATAAGTCTTCCAGTGCGGAAGCCATGAGAATATTTTAATTTTAAGCCTAAGACGAATTTAAATAAACTGAAGGGAAGAAAATCTGTGCTTTCTTGAGAACAAATACATTGAAGAAAACGAAAGTCCTTAAAGCTTCCTTCTTTTTTTTCAATTGGCTAAACATATGAAGAAGCATGGCATTCATTTATTCACGCGACCACACACAACACAGTTCGCTGAACACGTTGTACTTCACGTGCCACTTCATTCTCGACGCATTCAATGAGCGAGATTATTATCTGTATTAATAATTAGCTTTTTTTCTCCTTTGTTTGCTTTTGCGCAGTACCTTAAAGCGAAGCGAGTGCCATCAGCATCCTTAGTTAACCCATTCGCATCAACGAGCCGATTTTTCACAAATGCATGCATTTTATTCATCTTTAACTTAAAAATCTGAGGCTGTCAGAATGTAGATAAATATTAATTTTTTTTCTTCTCCAATTTGTGACTTATTAGTAACCGTGTAAGTCCATGAAATTAAAAGTAAAGTTAAATTTCATAAATGTAAATAGATCCTTTTTCAATTTCTACTAATTGTTCACACTCTTCCAATATCTTGCTCTAAGTTTCAATTGTTCATAAAATACTTTTTATTTATCCACTCAAGTTCAAATACACTTTTTTCAAACTTGTATAGTGGAAGACACTTGATGCCAATATAGTTTTTTTAAAATATTAATTCATTAATTAAACTTAATTAATTAATTTTGGTTTTATACGGGAGAAGAAATGGTAATTATTGAAGTTATACTTCTTATGCGACTTCCAACAAGGTTGCGTTAAACGTTTAACGCTACATTTTTATTGGCCAGGAAATCACGTGGTAGGATCCAGTTTTCCCTCATTCATTTCCATATTGTTTTGGTTCTGACTAGCATAAAAGTATTGTTTTTCTATAAATATTTTTCTAGTTTGTTTTGATACACATATAATATAATAGGGTAGTATTTTTTATTTTCAAACTTAGTAGATAACAATTGTAAAAAATGAGTTAAAACAATCCCACGGACAATGCGACGGATTTAAGGTCATGTCAAGGTACGTCTCTTGTGAATATCAATTGATTGTTTCTCTTCTGAAATTACATTATGACGCATTCACATACATTATTAATAGATACAAATACATTTTCCAGGACGAGACGATGAGGCAACCACAAGCACTTCCACTTTCTTATATTGATAGTTATGTTTTTAAAGTGTGTTTCTACAAACTTACGGGTCCCGCAGAGGACTGATCGTTAAGACACGGTTCCCAGCAGATCACCGAAGTCAAGCATCACTGGCTGCGGTCAGTGGGCGAGTGGGTGACCACTTGGATTAGTCTGCGTAGGGACCGAAGGTGTGCGGTATTGATCCTCGTTAAACTGTTCTAATGTAAAGTGCTCGACTTCGCGTGCAGGTCGTCGGGCTACCGAAGGGGGGTGCCATCCCCTCTGCAGAGGATCAAAATTGTGATGGCATGTCTTCGGATCAACCTAAGGGATATTTCCCTGACCGTCGCCAATAGCCCATTGTGCAGCTCTAGTGCGACGTAAATGAACTACAACAACAACAAGCTTACGGAAATTCAACTCGAACTAATGAAATAAAATTGAGGTTATCTTTTAAGCCATGGAAAAATTCTGAATATCATATATGCATAGTTATGTTTCAGTTAATGTAAGTTAAGTTAGAATTGTCACATATATGTATAGTGAATCTTTCTTTTGATGAGTTGAACTTTCAACTCCTAACATAATAAATTTAGTAGCATGAAGCCAAATCGAAACATACAACAAATAATAATAAATAAATAAAAATTAAAAAATAGAGACAGATTGTGTTTAAGGTGCCATGAGTGTGTAGCATGGTGATATTATTAACTTATCCATTTCGGAAGGTGAATCAAAACCTATTACCACGAGCTATTAAAAAACATATTTCCACTATACCAATATTAGGCACCTTCAAAGGCTTAAAAGGTTCTCTTTATCACTGCACTTATAACGGCAATACCATTATTATTTAACACATTTAATTAAAGATGACCATGGGCGTCTCCGTTCAATTTTCGAGGGGCGAAATTAAAACATGCTGTCACAATAACTCTCAAAATTTCACGTTTGAGGAAAAGCAATTGAAAAAATTTCAAGGATGAAAATTGAATTTGCCTTAAATATTTAGAGGGGGATAGACACAGGGAATTCCGCTTTCCGCAGACCCCCTAACTGGAGCCTCTGCTCCTGCACCCAGAAAACTGAGATGGACACAGTAAGCCTTGACCCTCTATGGGCTGTCGCGCCACTGAGTTTAGTTTAGAAGGGGAAATATAACCACCATTCCACCATCTTCGAAACAAGCATCGATATTAGTTCTTCCTCAAAAATGATTCTAAATATATTAGTGTCATTACTAATTATTTTTGAGAATTTCTATAAATAAGAGTTAAGTTACATTTCTTTGAAAGATTGCTCTAATTTTGTGAAAATGAAACCCGAGTTATTCTTTTTTAAGAGTGCGAATGCTGAACAATTTTCTTATATTAATTTTAAATGTTTAACTATTATCAAATGTTTAACTAGGTCTGATTTTAAGGTCTAATCGGCATAATAAAATCATCGAGAATACAAAACAAAAACATCAGAAGAATACTTCATTTTTAATCTTTAAAATAAACCTAGTATGAAAATATATTTATATAGATCTGAAAATTTGAATTTTCAGTTAGTAGCCAATGGCCGGTAAATTTTAAGAACTTAGTAGCCACTGTTTCCTCGAACCTAAAGAGTAAGTGACCGATATCGGTAGCACCTTTTCATTTTATAGCTACTTTTTGCAATTTTCTTTACTTAAATGAAATTATATTTTAAAATATATATATATATATATGTTAGAAATAATCTATGGCTATAAAAAGTTAATTCAATAATGAAAATGATATGTGAAAAAATTTGGTTAAGCATACTGATATTTTTTTTAAATATTTGTGGAGCTAAAATACATTTGAAGTTACAACTTTTAAATATAGGAATTGTTCAAGAATTCTTTCTTCATCCACGTGAATCTTTTCCCCACAAATAGATGGATTCTGAAGGAACAAAATTTTCAATGGAGACAATGGATATTTTAATGAAATTTTTATTATCCAGAGTCTCTTTCTGCTTTAATGTACTTTTATCATCAAACAATTAAAAATAAAAAAAACGATGAGAGAAAGTGACCGGTTGTTTATTTAATTTAGGTCACCACTTTCTTTTGCTGACTCGCCATCGTTATTTTCTGGTCTATATTTACATATGAAAATATTTAGTCTTATGATTTTAATATTTTTATTTCATTAAAATGTGTGTTGTCACGTTTCTTGTTACTTCTCTCCTCGTTATAAATCAGATTTTTTTTTACTTTAAAAGTAGGAAAATAAAAATAGATAGTTTTTTTAATCTTCTTTTTATTTTAATTTTAGAACTCGTTGCTATGTATGTTTTTATTTTTAATTGTTTATCTTAGTTGTTTTTTAAAAGTAAACAAATAAAAAATGTTTCTATAGCTTAAAATTTGTGCTTCTCATTACTTATTTCAATAAATTTAGTCGTTAGAATTACATAAAATGAGGCATAGATTACCGAAATACGACATTATGACAAACGTTTTACATTTCTTAGATATTTTTTTAACTACAGAATTCCTGCCATTAAAAACAATGTATATTATGATGGGTCGCCAAATAAATAACAGTAGTCACCAACGAAGACTCTGAAATAACTTAACAACGTGTCATACATTGAAATGAGAAACGAGTAAGAAAAAATTTATATTTAGATTTTATTCGATGATTTATTTTTAATCTTCAATGAAAAGAAAACACTTCCTTAAATGTCACATAGGCTTTAATCCCAATGTTTTGAAGGGATGTAAAATACACTACATGCATATGCGATGTTTTGTACAAATAAACAATTGTAATTAGATCGTTTTTGTTAGAACTTCTAAAAAAAACCAATCTTCTGTTACTAATTACTCTCTCGTTGAAGAACAAAATGGCAGCAGGTGCACAACGGAAGCATTCTATGCACCCGCAGGTAAAAAATTCCTGACCTAAAAAAAGACAGATTGGAATAAATAAGGAATTGTAATCGCTCTTTATATAGCTGTTTTCGACATCTTAAAAGTAACATATTTAGATATCTGGGTTTAAAACAACTTTTAAAATTTTTTTTCTCTTTTGATAAGCATGATATGAAGATCGTCCGTATGTAGAAAAAAAATCTTGAGCTAAACTAGTTTCTTTGCAGTTTATTTTAGTCAATTGCTATCAAACATTGTCGTGTATAACAGAATAAAAATTGTTTGAAAAGCTTGTAGAATTTTATAGAGTTAGACACACATTCTTTTTCTCTTAAAATAAGTGGGTGGATAATTAGTTTTGGATAATTAGTGGGTGGATATTTGAGTTTTGTAGAAGAATAACAAATGGCGCATCATCTACAATCGAGCTATATAAAAATATAAACAACCAGACATAGTTCATGTTATTAAGGCCAATCGCATTCGATGGCTGGGACACCTTTATAGATCTGAAGACCAGAAACGCGCAAAAAAGTAACTTTTTCTAAATCAAGAAAAGGGGGGGGGGGGGCAAGAAAAAGGGGACGTCCACCGACTAGGTGGCTGGACGCAGTTAAGAGGGACCTAAAGATAATAGGAATAACTAACTGTAAAGCCATGGCACAGAATAGATCAAGATGGCAAAAACTTATTGGGACGGCATTGGCCTGTCATAGGCTATAGTTCCCAAGAAGAAGAAGAAGTAACATTTTTAAAACACCCAAATTTCAAGTTTTTATTTTTTTTCCCCAGAACTTATCATAAAAGAAACAAATATAAACAAATACTTAAATAAATAACGGTATCAGTGGTGATGTTTAACGACGCATCGTCAAAACGCAGGGCATGTCTTAAGGATTAGCTTCGAAGATCTAAGGTAATTGAAATTAAAACAAAGATCACAGAATACAGACATAGTACGCGCATTTCTTTTATGGAGCACTGAGACCTAGAAACATAAAAAAAGCAGAAAAACAAATGCTGAAGAACTTTTAAAATAGGTACACGAATTACATATTTTAAAAAAAAAAATTCTATAAAATAGTGAATAAAAATCTTATAAAAAGAGCCAAAGTTGACAAATTTAATGTCAAATTTTAAAGCGCAAATAGGTCTAGCTTAAGCTCGCATTACGAATACCTACTATCAGTCTGACTTATGGGCTCTCGAAGGAAAAAGATCAAGAAGGAGACCCAAATTGATGGACAGAAGAATAAGTTGCAGCTCTGGTAGATGTGGAGGACAGAGAGAAAGATATGCTGCCAAATATACGAGTGTCTAGTGAAATAAGCTCGAGACCTTATATGTCTAAGATCATGAAGAAGTTAAATAAGTACATGCATCTAAGTTGGCAAGTTGGTAATCATTACATGACCTGAAACCTACGATTTCTCTTCAAGTAATAATTTTGAAAGAATTTTTGGAGAAATATATTCATCAAAATGCACCATTTGCACACAACGAACTTTTGTTCCCGCTTTTTTTTTTTTAACTTATTTAAAGTATAGTTTTTAAAATCGATTTAGTATTTTCTGAGAAAGCATACTTTCAAGTGTCTCATAATTACAGCTCAAACTTCCGCTTTTCTCTTCAAGTAATAGTGATATAATGATTAAAGTTGGCAGAATATTTAAAATTTTATTAGCTTTTAAAATCATAATCGCTTTATAAGATCACGGATGTTTTATGTTTATTTTGAATGGGAGTTAAAACTGTTTTATAACTCAAAAATTTAGTATACTTATAAAGAAAGTTTGCTACCACTAGAAAAACTTTCGTAATAAATAGAAAAGCTATATCAGAAGACTGATTGTATTCTCTAAAAATATAAATTAAAGTAAAAAATTTACAGTTATGATTTGCATTTCTTGCTTAACAGCAATGGAGCCCAATTTTTTTATTACAATGATGGTCTAACAGTGTTATTATGAAAAGAGTGGTAGTACATCAATATTTAAATACAGTGTGTATCTTCCCATTTTAGCTACCACCTAATTTTTAAACAAATCACAATTCCATGATTACAGAACGAAATATTACAGTCTGTGTCACTACTATATCAAGGTACGTAATGAAGTTTTGTTTCCTCAAGATAAAAACTAATAATGAAATGCTAATTCGAAGAATGATAACTTAGACATTTTATAATACTTGGAATTAAATTTAAAGGCAATTTAGAAAAAAGTGGGGTGAAACTCCTAAATTTCCTCAATACTTTTATGAGAATAAATGTTGGGACATTTTTTTTTACATAATTTTTTAAGGAATGTACTTATGACCTTTTCCAAAAATTATAAGTAACACTTCATTTAAATGAAGAATAAGCAGTGTCATATTGCAATTATGAAATAGGCTTTGAAAATTTAGAGCTGTTTTTAAACTTTTCCCAAATTCTGTCAACATGAATCATACTAATATAGTTTTCTTTGCACATACGAGGTTTTTTTATTTGTTTTAGTGACTGTGTAATACATATTCTGTATCATTTTGAATCATATTCATATAAAACCGTGGAAAAAAAACCCGTTTGAAGTCCGCGATAGTTTATTTCATAAATCCCAGAATCGATCCAAAAAGTGCTGTATTTTTCATATTTATATGAATTTTGAAATACATTTTTAGAAATTTTTTTTAAAAGGTAGTGATAACAATTACGTATAAAAATTAATGTGAATGGTATTAGGGTAAATACAAGAAAAACTATATTTTAAACTTGCAATGGAATCGCCCCTTAATACTTTCTATTAAAACGTACTAGGGGAATCAATCACCAGCTACGCTGTTAAAAACTCGGATGAAATTACGTAAAAAGTACCAGCATTTTTTCCCCATAAAATCCATTCTTACAGAAACATGTTACGGAACAAAAAATCTGGCATACTGTAATTTTTACAGCAATAGTTACCGTAAAATCGCTGAATC
Organism: Parasteatoda tepidariorum; assembly: GCF_982258835.1. NCBI lineage: Eukaryota > Metazoa > Arthropoda > Arachnida > Araneae > Theridiidae > Parasteatoda > Parasteatoda tepidariorum. The sequence continues at coordinate 31,225,577 of NC_141755.1, forward strand.
ACTCTAATTAAATAAATATTACTATAAAAAGTACGGTATATAATTTTAAGGTAAAATGGAATTTACGGATGATGCAACCAAAGTGTCGGTTCTTTATATCGGAATTTGATCTGGAATTTTTTACAGTGTATACATTAAAATCATTAAATCATGCATTAAATCATTCGTTAAATCATTTGTAAATCAGTCATTTTAGCATTCATATGTCATTCATTAAATCGATATTTTTTTTTGATTAACTTTCATTTCAATGAGGCGAACCTGTTTGTACTGTTTGTTTTTCCGAAGACGCTGTTCTTATAACAGTGTGCCTCCTTGAAGACTCAGGTGATCGTGATTCAAGTGACTCGAGTCATTTTGGGAAAATAAGGAGATTACGTTCTCCCCGTTAGGCCCAGAGGCCCACCCTATGCTTTGATGCCCTTTATAATCATAGAAGCTCGTATAGCTTATTGACAGAAGCTTATTGAAGCTATAGCTTATTGATAGAAGCTCCTAAAGATACCTTTATTTAAAAGCAGGAGATTCAAAAGTTTCCATTTATAGATTTAATCATAATTTAACGTAATAAAACTTGTTTAAGATTTGTTTGTCGCAAAATAAAACTTTTGACACTGTATTGAGGAAGAGTTCACGGAGCTTGAGATAATCAAATACCACACGCAATTCATAAGGTATTTTTTCAAACGAATATATCCTAAAAACAACCGTTATTATTTAAGAGTAAAATTTTTAAAAAAATTTGAAAATTTTAAACTTTTATCGGTTTGAAGAGAAAAAGCAATTCATGTGGTATTTTTTTTTAAATGAATATATCCTAAAAACAGCTGCTATTATTTGAGATTAAAATTTTAAAAAAATTAAAAATGTTAAACTTTCGTCGGTTTGAAGTGCTACCACTTTTGATCATATGTAAGAAGGTATAAATGAAGTCGGGAGGTGTCAATTGGTTAAGTGATTAATTCAAATAACAAAATTATTTGAAATAAATAAAAAAATTTAACAAAAATCTGTATTCTATCCATTTTATTTCTAAATAAATATGATCGATATTTAATCGATAATAACTTTGCAAAAACACTTTTTTTTATCTTATTGCTATCACTTTTTAACAAGTTATATTTTACGAGAAACAACAATCAGTCCAAGAAAGACGAAACCACTAAACGCAGTTGCAATAATAAAATGGTTACTGTAATAACGCTAATAAATTTCGAAAAATATAGCAACTTTTTTACTTTGAAGAATTGCCTTTTTGCGAAAATTGCTGTTCGTAATCAAGAAATAATTTCCTAGAAAAAGTAGATAATTCTGTAAAATGATAATAAAGAGAATACTACTAATGTTAGTTGGGAAGATAGGTAGCTAAAATGAGCTGCCAAAAATTGTAACTCACAATTTCAGACTATTGCGAAATTTATAATTCGAACAGCGTTTTAACAACTATTATCTTTTCACATTTTAGTCATACTACTTTTATCGGATATTGTCATATGAAATATTAACAACCATTTTTGATAATACATTATCGTTCATTCCACCCCCTTCACATCTTATCGCATAGAAGCAATACGATGTAACCAGTTAATGAATTATCAGTTAATAATGAATATGATTTAATACTTTTACTCTAGATAATTTTTTTCGCAGCGTTACGATTTGTTTGTTTTTTTAGTAATTAATGTAAATAATAAACACAACGATAACAGATTATCTTATTGTAAAAAGTAAAGTGTGCATTCATGGGAACCATGTTTAATTGAAATTTTCAAATCAGTTAGGTCTTAAGATTTTTTTAAAAAAAATATATTAATTAAATCATCCTAAAATTTAAAAAAAAATGAATAGAGGGTAAGAGAGAAAAAAAGATAAAATTAAATTTAAAACATGAGGTCGTCTACTGCTATACAACTAGTTACAGTTTTAATTAAATAAAGGTTAAATTTTTTATAAAAGGCTTAATTTTTTTAAAAATTTTTATTTGCAAACTGTTTGTCATATTCAATAATATGTTCATTCTCTGATTCGCTTACTCAGTCATTAGCTTATTTCCTTTACTCCTTTCTTCCTATAATAATATGATTTTGAAATTAAAATTAAACAGTTCTGACAATAGTCACGTTTAAGTTGCAATAACTTATGGAAAAATTATTGACTAGTATAATATAATTTGCAAGAACCTGATTAAATTATGTGAGAACTGGTCCATGGTTAGTTAGTTGTTAGTAGGAAGATTTGAAAAATGCGTTTTCGATATAGTGTTTTTATGAAATTATACTCTTTTGAACTAATATAAAATATAAATATTGTTTTTTTTAAGGTGTTTCTCTAAATGCGTATGAACAGTAACAGCAATGCATTTGTCTTGAATATTTTTTCCTGGAATTTTGTATAGTTCAGTATTCAAAAACTGAACAATTCGAAAAAAAAAAGAAAACTACCCTAATTGAAGAGAGCCTTTCATTTTTTGACATTTTCTTTCTTTTTAATTTCTCTAGGAATCTTTAAAAGATTATTTTATAACTTTGGATGTGTTTAAGATGCGTTTTCTCATTCTTATCATAAAAGTTTAAGGCACTCAGAGGTTTGAAGGATCGACAATAAGTTACGAACAAAAAAGAGTGTTTTTGAACAACAACTACGCAAAACATGAGCATTCGAAGTTGCCTTTACATTCTGCGCATGCGCGGATAACAAACAAGTGGAATTATTATTATTTTTTTTTCAATAATTTTGTGAATCGTATTTTTTAACTTAGGAAAAAAGTCCAATTATAAATATTTTGAAAATTTAGAAAAAAAAATCAGCATTTTTCAAAGTAGTTTTTTTGAAAATAAGCGCGGAATGATGCGGAGTATTCTACAAATTTCATTTTGTACCATGAAACAAGATTTATTAAAAATGATTCCAGCTGTATGGTATAATATTCCGTAAAAAATATGTTTTATTTCCCGCAGTTACTCAAATGTACGTTTTGAAATTCGCTTGTTAATATAATATTAAAAATATCGGGATTTTAAAAACCATCCAAAGTATGCATTTCTTACAAGAAATAAAGTTACAAACCAAAAATCATTATTTATGCACCAAGTATGGTTAATACAAATAATTACAAATTATTACCTATCAATTTTGAAATTTTCTTTGCATAAATTTTTTTAATAGTTAAAAAATAGTTAAAAAATCTGCTCCACTAACTTAAATTACGTTATTCATATTCTTGCCACAGTTTTCGATTAAGTGATTTTAAAATTTATATTGATTGTAATAGTTTCACGATAAGGCTTCTACATTTATCTCCATTTTATTAATTTTTTTACATACAAGTCTGTAAAAATAAATACACAATAATCACTCTTAACAACTTCTACTAACGTAGTCATAAAATGGTTTGAGCAGCATACATTAAAAATGTGAATAGTTGCAGGCAATTGAGAAAGAAATCAAATAAAACTCAAAACATATTTTTTTAACAAAACATTTTTTCTCATTTGTTAAAATTTAAAAAAATAATTACTAACAATTATCACTGTTTTATTATGCAATTTAAAAAGAGTAAAATAAATAAATAATAATTAAACTTTTTGTATCTCGTACAGTTTCCGACTAGAGATTTGAGGAAATTAAAGAACTAATAGAATAAAGTAACCGTGTAAAATAATTCAAAAAAAAATAATTAATAAAACAAAGGGACTTTTTTTTCAGAACTTTTTTTCTAAAAGAGCACAGCGATAATCCCGGAAACGGAAAATAACACGTTGCTTTTAATGGAGGATGTCAAATTACCAGAGTTGTTTTTGAAGTCCGCTGATCAGGATGTTGTAAAAGAAGGAGGGTTATTAGATAAATATTTCCTTCCAATGCTATTAATTACGTCAATTATTACTTACTTTGTTTTGAAGTTTCTAGTTTCAGTGATTGAAAAGTGCTTTACAGGTTTCCTAAAAAAAATATGTATATTTTGTTTTTCTCGTCTAAAATTATCCTTGTTATTATGTAATTGGATAGTTTTACTTCCAAAAATATTCTATCACTACATATCGTAACAACCATTTACCATTTATTAGGAAGTTTAAAATTAATTTTGAATTTAATTAATATAATATCGGTGTTTCCCGATATATCGCGATATTTTGAAAACTTAACAGATTAATATTTTTTTACACTGTGCAATATTTCCATTGCCCAATTAAAAGAAAAAAAATTGTTAACATTTTTAACAATCATAATTTTAAAAAATCAATGTTTAATTATAAAAATGTAACAATAGATTTACAAGTTAGTTTAACTCGACTCAATAATCGTAACCAAAAATAAATGCTATATTAACTTTGTCAATAACAATTGCTGTAGATGGATACTAAGATTATCAATTGTGTTCAATAAATATCATTGGCGATAATAACTAGAATATTAATGCACTCCAATAATCATCACTGTCGATAATAGTCAGGAATTTATCGTTGTTGTTAATTATCTTATCCTAGATAATTATAGCGAGACATAGAATTTGCGAAGATAATATATATTTAAAATTTTCACTATCATGACATTTAAAAACTATCGATTAAACACGATGTATCGCTCAGCATTAGTGATTAATTAGAGCAATAAATCAAACTCAGTTCTCCACGAGATCCTAAATAATAACTTTGTTGTTACTAGAAATACAGGTGAAGCAAAAAATAAAAAGTAATTAGCATCAGTGTTAGTTAAAGTAATAATTTTAAAGCAGCATTTAGTTCGATAGCTTGTATTTACTTTTTGTGAAATAGACTATAAAGATTGATAGTTGAAAATATTGATCTTTTGTCTGATTTATTACAATGAAAACTATCGTCGTTGAGTTAAAAAAAAAAAAAAAAATGCTTCTCTTCACTTCGATTTAGTCATTCAAATTTCCATTAAATTTTATATATAATAGAAATATTTTTTTTTATCGTCGTTTTCTTTTCATGCTTTATTTAGATAAGTATCCGTTTATTGTTAACTTTTTTTTAAGTAACTATTACTGCAACATAAAAGAGTTTTTCAAAAGCTCATTATTTACAGAATTCACATAACTTTTTTGTTTATGACTAAATCTTCCAGTTTAATGATTTCTCTCTTGAAAATGATTTATATCAGATTAAGTTTTTGCAGTGAAATATAGAAGGGAACTGATTCCATTGTCTGTTGTTAAAGATAAATAAATAAAAAAAAAGAAAAACGTCTAAGTTAATACTGTGATTCATCTTGCTAGGTCATTGATATTATTTATTAGGTGACCCCATAGATGTTGTGTATATGATCCTGATCTTTTGAAGTGGAGCAAGCAGAATAAAATTGCATGATCTGAAGTGGCCGTATCATAAATAATACTAAAGTCTAGTTTCTGTCATTTTTTCATATATATATATTAAGATTAATGTCTAGACGGAAGTATAGTTTGCTAAAACTACGTAATTGAAAAAAAAAGGTTATGAAATTTTAATTTCAATTGGTTGGAAAATAAATACATAATGTTGAATATGAAAGAGATTCGTTAATATACGAATCCTTCATTTTCTATTACCAAATCGTGTTGATAACAAATTTCGGCTCTAATCAGGATGGCGATAATTTTGTTCAGTTTTGCTGCAATTCCAATTCTGGTAACCATACTATACTTTGCGGTCTTTGCTTTCAATAACCTTTCACCTTCGGGTTACCGCAACTTTTGTTGATAGGTTCTTGGTTTATTTACATATGTGTTCGTTTATTTGCAAAATCGCCAATAATGAGAGGGACTCTCGTTCGCAAATACGAAGAAAATGAGATTTTCACCTGATTTTTTTAAGTACCTGGCTATACTATAAAATATTATTTTTTCCATTTGCCTCAATTAGGCTTTTTTTTGGATATAACTGAAACATTTTATGCTTTTTCGGAAAATTATCCTAGCTGTAGAAATATGATAATTTATTTAATTTAATTTCTTTTCATTTGATAGATACTTGAAAGCCTTATCGCATATTTGACAGAGACAGTGAAAGTGCGCCGAGAAATGTGAAAAGTGGTAACCAATCAATAGAGTTTAAAACTAGCAAACTTTACCGACTTTTTTTAGTTTATTGTTTATAATGAATGATAATTTTTTTTTTTTATCTTGACGCATATCCTAAGGAATTTTAATTTGTAATAAAATATTTATCTTAACGTTTGTGTCTCCAATGACTTGTCTTATTTTGAAAAATGGATATTAAGGAAATGAAATTTTAAAACATTTTAGTTCCTCGGTGAATTTTTGTCCTTGTTATCATGTCTTTTATGCATTTTTTCATTTGATTAAAGTTTTATACACTAGTGTTTAAAATTAGAAGAATTCTCAAATCTGATCACTTAGCACTCTGATGAACGCATGAAAGTGCAAAAAAGTGGCCGAAAAATATTTTCTCTTTACTGTAAAGCTTTTAAAAAAAAAAAAAAAAAAAAAAAAAAAAAAAAAAAAAAAAAACTTTCCTATGTAATAATTTAAAAACTAAAGTCTCTATTAAATCAATTTTAAGTTATTTAATTCCCTTAATACGCTTTTTTTACGTTTTTTGAAAAATTTGCAAAAATTCACGTTTTTTTAAAACTTTTATTGAAAACTTTCTGAGACGGATGTGGCAGTAACTTTTTTATTTGTTGAATATAGAGAGATTCTTCGATGTTACTAACATTACTATTTTTATTATATGGAATTATATAAACTGAGTAAATTTGCTTTCGTAATTGCATAAATTTGTTACAGTTAACTATATTTTATTAAATAAATTAATTTACTCAACATTTGCTGCTATTTCAATGGTATCAATTTAATATATTTTTACATTCGTTATACGTTTCTCGTAATTTATTCCGTTTAAAAAGCAGTTGCAACTTAGAGTTTAAGAACAAATTTTATTCTCTATTAGAGTTTAAATTTCACTAAAACATGTAAATAACTTAGAAGATAAAAAGTAGAATAAAATGAAATACAAAATAAAATAAAGAAGAAAACAAAAGAAAAGAAATAAAAACAGATGAAAAAAAGGATGAGAAATGTGTCTTTAATTTTTTTATTCGTTAACATTATTTATTTTGCTCGTAATATTTAAATGAAGAATTTAACGTAGAAATATTTGTTATATCTATTAGCCAAATATGTAATCGCACTCGAGAAACAATGAGCTCAAATAAAGTTTACGTACAAAAAAAAAAAAAAAAAAAAAAAAACTAAATGAAAAAATAAAAGATAGTGAAAATATAACATAGAAAAAATATATAAAAGAATGAATAAATAAAGGAGAAAAAGAAATTAAAAAAATTAAACAAGCAATTTGAGAAAAATAATATTAATTTTATTGTAATTATTACTTTTTGAGGTAGTTTTTACATGAAGAATTTAATTCTGAAATTAGTAAAATTTGTTACTTCAGTTAATTTTGCTAAATCAAGTGAAAAAAGAATGATAAATGAGCGCTCATGGTAGGCATTCTTTATATTGGCGAGATCAAGATTATAGTAACCCTATAACCCAAACATAACATTGTTGAGAATGTTTTTCTGCCGGGTTTCGTTTCACTTGACTAAAATCAAGAGCAACGTGAGTCTCTCTCTCCGTGTGGGTTTCTGTTGCTTTATTCTCTCGCTTTTTTAATCAAAAAACGGAGAGAACAATGCTTTGAGAACTTGTGTATCATTGGATTACTTATTGTTCTCCTCATTTTCACTTCATATTTGAATAAAAGTGGAACTTTCTTCTTTTTTAATATCACCTCATTTGGTTCAGAAGCGTGTGGAGAAAGTAAGTGTAATGAAATATTTGTTTGCTTAAAATCTGTCTCTTTCTAAATTTATAAGATATTTCGATATATTATTTTCTAATGCTTAAACGTTTTACTATTAGTATTTTCATTCATCAACAATTTATTTTACTACAAAATTTATATATATATTTTTTTCGTAGAGCATCCATATTTTATATTTTGTTTTAGAATTAATTTTACAGTGATTTCGCTCGTATCTTAGAAAAAGTAAATTAGTTTATTTTATTTTACTCTCAAACCACTGCTGTTAATGATGCCAATTTATAACAAGTTTTAATCTTTGCTTTTATTATATCGATAAAGATCTTTTTTTCATTGTCAATGATTAAATAATCAACTTAAAGTATCTGAAACTATAGATGTTCATATTTGTAAAGTTTTCAATTCAACTAATTACAATAGAGTTACATATTGAATGAATTGAAAAACACGTGATTTTAAACGTATATTAAACCAATTTGTATTTGGATTCTAATGAGAGGAAAACACGAAATATTTTCTATAACACAAAACGTGAGATCCGTGCATCATTCTTTATGTCTATATTGTGGTTAATAAGCCGGGAAGCAATGTACGAACTCGTCAGCAATGGTTTGGATGCGAACCTGTGACGTCTGTGTTCATCTAAGCTCAAGATAAAACAATAGAAATGATGTTAAATGTGTTATTGTAATCATCTATCATGTAATCAATATTCTTGTCTACCTCTATATCCGAATAGTTTATTGTTTAATGAGTACTAATATCACTAACATTAATTACTATCAAAAGTATACGACTCTTCTCTCGAAGATTATTTCTTTCATTTGTAGGAAAAAAAGCGTTATGAGATGTAATTTTAAGATGGATATAGTGTAATTCTATATTGGTAATCAATCAATTTAAGTCAGATCTAATAGAAATATTACTTACCACTATCGAGCTATGCCTTGTATATTTCTTTGGAATGATTAAAGATTTAAATTTTGATATCAGGGATCTGACCAGACATTTTGTGAAAGGTCCAGTTTTTGTAAAGTTGTGAAAAAATTACTTACATTCTTTCAACCAGGGTCCTGCTTTTATGAACTTGTGCATAAAGGGTCCGGTTGTTGCAAAAACCTTTTTCAAGAAGTTTTTAAATTGTAAATAGATGCAAGATTATGCTCAGCACTGTAAAATTATAATGAAAAAAATTAAATTGTCAAAAATAAACAGCAATTGCTGCTTCTAAATTAAAGATGCAACATAAAAATATTTAGTATTTAGCCTATAATACTGAACGCAGGATATTCATTTCGGACGAATAATGGAAGAATCGTCTGCCGAAGACAAAACTTAATTCGTTTACATCCATCTTTCTTGTTTTCTGCCCTGGGAAGGGTTTATTCAATTAACAAAACAATAATGAAGATAAACAAATTTGTGAAGGGTCCAATTAAAAGAAAAATCATTTTGTGAAGGGTCCGTTTTTAAGTTAAAATATTTTGTGAAGAGTCCGTTTTTATGAAAAGATATTTTGTGAAGGGTCGGTTAACGGACCCAAATTTCTTCTAAACAGACCCCTGGATAGGGTAGCTAAATTTCGTCTTGATAGAACATTCACTCACCCGAAATAAATCAAAATTTAGACTATAAGGAAGTGATAAAAACAAAATTCTTCAATTTTGATTTAATTTATTTTCAGATTATAATTTCGAAGCAAAGGAAGATGTAACAATGATACAAATTCGCTATATTTTGTTGTATAATTATTATTATATAAGCTGTTAAAAATAGTTTTCATCTTCTTGAGGATATGAGAAGCTTTATCGTTTTCTTAATTAAATTAAATCTGACGGTCACGGAAGCAGTTACGGTCTTCTCAAGAATTATTGAAGCAATTTTCCTAACGATCAGAAAGACCGGAATAGACATAGCTTTTATTGTTATTTTAATTGTCGTCACTTTGCAGTAACTAATAGGATGACTCTTGTTTATTTTGAAAATAAGTTTCGTTGTCGAATGCGTTGCAGAGTTATTGAAGAACTTATGACACAATGAATTACATGTTATATTTTATTAATTTAGAGAATTATAATTAGAAGTCGTGTTTTAACTTCTGTATTACTTGAACGAACTATTGAAAAAGTAAAATAGACAAACCTCATGAAATAAAACCACATAAAATAAACCTTATAAGATAAAACATAAGTCACGTTTTTTCACGTGTCTCTTATCTGAGGAAGAGGAAAAGAAACACTATTTTGATTTCTACAGAATATTTATACCAATAAAAAAATTTCATTGTTATTATTTTTTGAGCTTGTTATTGTTTATCAGTAAATCCTTAAATTCAATTGTTTCTTTTTTTAAAATGATTATTATTGAAGACTTCTGAAAATAACATTGGTATAGACGCTAAAATTCGTCTATAGTATTTTGTCGATGTAATGAATGTTAAAATGTTTCACCTGTTAAAACTTAACAGCCTTGGAAAAAAAAATAAAAAAGAGTGAGAGAGAAATAACAAGTGTAAAACGTGGCTATAAATTGTATTTATTTTTTTATGACTTTCTGGAAGTAAATAATTGCAACTTTTTCTTGTTATCATTATTGAGTTGATAGAAACTTTTGAAATAGGAACTTCTAAACTTGTTAAAGGAAATTCCTTGCTATTTATAGTATATTAACCGGATTACGAATTAAATCTTGAATATTTGATTAAATCTAAACAGGACATTGTTAGAGAAGGAATATAGTTTAGCAGATTGTTTTTAACTATCAATCTATTAATCAAAATCTAAGCTGCTTACTTCATTAGTTTTGTTTAAATGTCCTTTTTGAGGTTGTCATTCTAGGTAGACCATTGTCAGAACTTAATTTTAAATTTGATGTGTTTTCTTACGTCAATGATAAAGTTAAAAGGAGTTTTTTTTTAAAAATAAAAATCAATCTCAATATCGTTTTCAGTAATTATAAATTTACTCAAACGTTGTGCGCTCAAAACAATAACGCTTTCTTTTTAAATATAGGTAAATGCTTAAGAAATAGTGCCACAGCATACCTATTGTTATTATAATTGGCAGTTATTGAACTTCACTTACATAAATATTTCAAAACATAGCTAGTGTTTATAATGAAAATAAATTTCAAATTACTATTCTCTTAATGAAAGGTGCCAACTTTGCCAAGTGCAGCTAAGGGGAAACATGATCTAGTTTTAAAATCGATTATTAACTGTCTTCCAAATAACAAAGTGTTCTTTTTGTATTAGATTAATTAGTACGTTAAATTTATCGAGATATTCTATATAGCTTTTGTCTCTCATTAACCTGATGCAAACCTTGTTGTTTACCTCTAAGCTACACGTAAGGCTTTACACACATGTTTTGACGATACAAAATACGTCTTGACGTAAGTTTACAATCACTATTATAAATTTCTAAGACCCGATTGACGATACAAAATACGTCTTGACGTAAGTTTACAATCACTATTATAAATTTCTAAGACCCGATTAACGCCTAGTACAATTAGTGTTCTTCAGATTATATGCAATCAGTATTAGGAATTAAATGCCACTAGATTTTCAAAAGACGTGCATTTCTTTTAATCATTTTACTACATTTTCCACTATTCCACAATTATTTTCCATTACTTATTTGACTTTTGCTGTTCTCAGTAAAATGCAGCCATTTCTTTAATCATAACTTATGTAAAGCCTATTCATATAACACACCTGTCTGTATACAATAACTATTGTACTCATTTCGTCTTATCTGTCAAGTGCAGGCAATTTTTCTGATATTCATATTTCATTTGATGTATTTTGAAGTTAATACAGAGGAGGTTGTGTCAGCAATTCGGGGTGGTCGTAGCAACAAGACAACTTGGGAGGTCATGGATACAAATAGATTTGCAAGCAAGAGAAGTAAATGAATACAAATTCGATGCAGTGAAAGATATCTAAATTCTTCTAATTTTATCTGCTTCATTAAGTACATCTTTTTTTAGCTGTTAACCTATACACTTCGTTAAAAAAAATTTTCCTAGTGGTAATGAAGAGATTGAACGTGCACCTTAAAATATATAAAAAAGCTACGAATAAAAGGCAAAGAAGGTTTTAGCAAAATTTTCTTACTTATTTTCGGTTTATCATAAAATTTTTGATCTAAATATATATTTCTTTCGATGGTCGTTGCTTATGAATTTGTTCTAAGTTAGGAATTGAAAATTGATGAGATGAATTCGATTATCATTTTATTTTTTTAGTGCATGGTTTATCCCTGGTAATAATATAAAGTATCAGCTTTAACAAATTACGCCATAGATTAAAAGTGTGACTCAGTGCTTTACTATCAGTATACATATGATGTGTGAGTTCTTACAATGTGATGGACAGGGTTAAGCAAATTTATAAAAGTCCATCAGTGCCCAATACAAATTTTGCAATGATTTAAAAATTCCTTTTATGAAATATGTGATAGTACATAAAACAAGTGAGTATTTTCTTATCTACCACTTTGACTTTGAAAAACATCAGTGGCAATTCCTCTGGCTTTAAACTGGAGAGCTTTATAATACTGGAAATTTTATTATTAAGAGGTTTCTATTATATTTCTAGAAGTTTTATTATAAATAATTAGCATGAATATTTGTTTATCTGACCATTTGTTATATCAGTTTAAATTATTTACATATAGTGCTGGCTAAAATTCTTTTAATTAATTTACCAGAATACGAATACATTATTCTTACAACTCGGAACAAAAATAATTTTTGAATCTATAGGACTATAAAAGTAATAAGAGTATATGACATAAACTTCTTCAAAGATGGAAGAAGTTAGAATTTTATCATTTATCTATTTGGGTAATTTCTAAGTTCTTAAAGTTTCTACGAAGGATTTTTTAAGATTTACTGATTTAAATTTAGTTATCTAGAGTTAAATAAAATAATAAAATTGGCAAAGCTAATAGTTTTAATGAAACGTAAATTTTTGAGGATAACACAGAAACGAAATATTATTAATTCGTGTCTTATACGAAACACTAAATATTTTTTCTTGGAATTGTTATCGTTTAGAAATATATTTAACCGAATTCTTTCAGATTTTGATATATACTTCCAAGGTATGTAGAAAAAAAAGTAATTAAAAAAATTAAATCATTTACTTTTTTCATAATTTCCTTAATAAGAATTCCATGTTTCATTTCTTCTTTTGATTAACGAATTATGCTTCTCTAAGTTCTGGAAAAAAGTAATAGTTAAAGAAAAATTTCCTTTTTTGAACTGTTATCGTTTGGAAATATATTCTACCAAATTCTTTCAGATTTTGATATACACTAACTAGTATGTAAGGGAAAAAAAGTAATTAAAAAAAACGAAATCATTTTGCTTTTGCATCTTTTACTTACCTTATTAAGATTTCTAGGTAGAAGTAATTATTTATCTCTATTTTTCCGATGAGGATTAAATTTTTTATTTTACCTATCTATTATTATTTTTTCTTTAAAGAAACTTAGTTGTTTTTATTTTTTTGTTATTTATTTATCGTGGCATGCTTTCATTTATGTGTTACTATTAAATCATTTATGTTTATGCGAACTTTCATAGTTTGTTTCAGTGAGGCTTTCTAATATTTTTTGTGCCATTTATAACAGAACAAATATACAAATCTACTATATTTTCTTTAAAATTTAAAAATTCTCCCAAAATCTTTGCTCTGAAAAATTCTGTTCAGAGAAAAAAATTCATTTGAGAAAAGCAGTCTATTTGTTAGAGCGTTTCTTATAATCATTTATAATCTATTTAATGTAATTAATTTTAAAAATAAAGTAGGTTTAAATAAAAGCCTTTATTTAATTAATGCATTTCTATTACAAATTTAAAGCTCAGAGAAAATACGGGAACTTTAACACCAGAAAAGTGTTATTTGGAGAGAAAACTGTTCATCCTAGGATGATCAATTATAAGATGTTTTTATTATCTAGTGTTGCTATCTTAATATTAAGGATACATGTTCCAATAAGTTTCAATCACACAAATTTTGTTCATTTTATTTATTTTTCCTTCTGTAACTTAAACTTTTTGACACAGAACATAGTTTTCATTGTTATGTACTTATTTAGATCAAAATAAGTGAAAAATATTGTATTTACAGGGGTCTGTCCAGACATTTTGTGAAAGGTCCGTTTTTCGTGAAATTGTGAAAAAATTACTCACATTCTTTCAACCAGGGTCCGCTTTTAAGAATTTGTGCAAATAGGGTCCGTTATTGCAAAAAAAAAAACTTTTTCAAGGAGTTTTTAAATTGTAAAGACATACAAGATTATGTTCAACACTGTAAAATTATAATTAAAAAAATTAAATTTTAAAAAATAAACAACAATTGCTGGTTCTAAATTAGAGATGCAACATACAAATATTTGGTATTTAGCCTATACTGCTGAACGCAGAATATTCAGACGAATAATGGAAGAATCGTCTGCCGAAGACAAAACCTAATTCGTTTACATCCATCTTTCTTGTTTTCTGCCCTGGAAAGGGTTTATTCGATTAAGAAAATAACAATGAAGATAAACAAATTTGTGAAGGGTCCTATTAAAAGAAAAATCATTTTGTGAAGGGTCCGTTTTTAAGTTAAAATATTTTGTGAAGGGTCCGTTTTTATGAAAAGATATTTTGTGATTTAACGGACCCAAATTTCTTCTAAACAGACCCCTGATTTAGCATTTTAATAATTTATGATTATTGAACACAGCATGAGACACCGGTGTTTTTTTTTTTCGGTGTTAAAGCTAAAATCTTCCAAAACACGGCTTCTTCTAAACAATAATTTAAGTATACACTTGTTTCTAGTTGTTTTGATTTAAGAGAATCATTCATCAGTGAAAATTCTTTAATTTACAAAATCAAGCCATGATGGTTCAGGGGATAGAGCGTTTTTCTTCCAATTAGGTGAGCTAGGTTCGAATCCCAGTGATGGGTGGTCGATTCGAATACCGTATCCGGCTTGCACCGAACACACTGCTGACGTAAAATATCATCAGTGGTAAACGGGTCATGAGTTAGAGTCCCATTGCCGTCAGGCTAACCGTGGGTGGTTTTCCTCCCCGTGTAACGCAAATGCGGATTAGTTAGTTCTTTCTTCCACTACTGGATCTATGAGTTCCCTTGTCTTCTGGATTGAATTCAAAATTAGAAGGCTACGGAGTTGAACATTAACGCAAAATTAAACACAAGAGTCGTAAACACAAAAAATTGTGTCGGCTGTTCAACGACGGTTATAATATAAAATAAAATTTACAAAATCAATTATTGATAAATTTTTGAATACGAAGGAAATTTTTTTTTTCCAAACTACTTTTTTCTTTCAAACTAAAACTTTTTAGCAACAACAAATAAGGTAACAAATATAATTCCTATAATCAAACAGATTTTTTTAGTAACTATTAGACTGTTATTAATAATTATAAAATACCAAATTGTAAATAAATTTTTAAAATAGTTGTTAATTAAAAAATATCGAATGTGATAAATATCTTACAATCGAATCCTTAGAAGTGGAAAAATAAGCTCTCATGGTAGGCATTCTTTACATTAGCGAGATCAAGATTACAGTAACCCTATAACCCAAGCATAACATTGTTGAGAATGTTTTTCTACCGGGTATTTAATAAAATATATCTTTAATAGTAATTAGAGCGTCAGAAATATATATATATATATATATATATATATATATATATATATATATATATATATAAGGTCACTGATGCCCGATCTGTGTCAACGTTTTCCCAAATTAAAATTAATATTACCTTTATTTTAATTTGGGAAAACGTTGGCAGCCAAGCTATTGTATCGTGGTACGCAAAATAAAAAACGGACCACCCTGAATAACTTTTGATCTAACGATCGGATCTTCATGTTCTAGGACTCTATCTTAATGGTTTGAGGGGATGACATCAAATATGCTAATTAATTAGTGCAGACAATATTTTAAGTTACGAAATCAGCAGCAAAAAACGAATTTTTTTTTGAATAAACATACTTTTTTTTCGACAAATTTGGATTTGTCTGATAAGATTCGGAATTTATTTTTGGCATGGAAATAAATTTTTCTTTGGCATGGGAAAATTTATTTCTTTGGATAAACGAATTTTATAATTGGGTGCAAACATTTTGCAATTCGCTCAAAAAGTTCTCGAGATATAGCGAAATAACCCAAACCTGACCAAACTATGAAAATCGTGTTTCCCAGATTGCGGCTACCCCTATATTTTGGGTGTCAGAAATCTGAATCCGTTGAAAAAAAGGTATATTTATTAAAAGGTGTAAAAGTACGTTTTTTAGTCTGATTTTGTAACTTAAAATATCGTCTGCACTTATTAGTTAGCATAATTGAGGTCAATCTCTCCAGCCGTTAAGATGGATGGAGTCCTAGAAAGTGAAGATCCGATCATTAGATCAAAAGTTATTCAGAGAGGTCCGATTTTTATTTTTCAATCTGTACTTGATATTTTATATTGTTATATTTGATATTTTTGGTATTATAATTGATATTTTTTGGACTTCAGTGACAAAATTTCCGATGTTGAGGGAATGAGTTTTTCCCTCCCGCGTATTTTGTACCTAATTTTAAATACTGTAGCCCGAAGTTTATTAAGACGCTTGAATACAATCCCATCTGTGCTATTTCCAGCACTGAATGACGTAGATTATAGGAACTACAAAAGATCTCTCCGCGTACCCTGTTTTTTCCCTCCTCCTCAGGGGATATCCTTCCTAAAGAGTGAATGAAAATAGTTTCAACATGACTAATGCAACATGTGTTGTGTGTGACACGTTCTTTTAATTTAGAATACATGATAAACCCGAAGTAAGACTTGCTATTTTTAATAGAAAACTAGCTTTGGAGTAGAAATTCTTTCTTGAGCTTCCGCAATATCTGTCTGCACTTTTTAGGAAGAGAACTTTGAAAGTGTACGAAGCATTTTTAGCAGCAATAATATCTGACCATTGAAACTTTCTACTCGTTTAGTTATTAACACTTAGTTGACTGTCATCATCGTTTCTTATGTTTGTTTTTGATATAACGATGCAAAATTTCAATAATTTAGAATGTAGTTCCTACTACGTTATAAATGATTTTGAGCGGATAATTGCTCTTTTCAAACGATACTTTAATAATCATGTTTATTTAAATTCGAAAAAATAATTAAATTTAGTTTTTTCTTAATCGGTCTGAGATGTGTTGCAACATAGCTTAAAATAACATAACATGTTAAAAAACGCATAGAAAAGAACCAAAAAAAGGGGGGAAAGTAATTTTAATAAAATTACTGAAAAATTAAAGAAAAAATTTGAACAGTCAACAATAAAAATCCATGGTCTTGTCTCATTAGCTCACGCGATTATGTCAGCAAACATAGTGCTTTCTAACATTGTATTAATATAGCCAAAGCAAAATATATCAATACAACCGTGTGAGAATCACCAAAGAAAAAAAAAAAAAGAAGAGAGACCTATTCGTAAATATAATTTTATCAAGTAAAAATATCATAGAAATTCAAGAAAAAATACGAATTAAAACACGAATAGCAACATATTAAGTGAGAAGGGAAAAAATATAGATAACTATATAGCTATTTTTTTTCTTTTCTTAAAATATTGATGTTTCTAAATTTCATGTGTACCTAGGCAACACATTTTCCGTTGATCCTAATTTTCATATAATTTTATTTATGTACACTTATTTTATTTTATGTTTTCATAACTGGAGAAACCAAATTACTTACTAAATTTTAATAATAATTGCTAGATGCGATTAAAATTATGGGTACGAGAAATATATTAAAATGCTATATATATCAAAATAAAATGTTAACTTTCCCGAAGAAAAAGTTAAAAGGGTAAAAATGTTAAGGAAACTCCCGATTTATGCTTCAAAAATTTGATAAAAAAAATTCTAATTGTAATTTTTAAAATTCATATTTATTATAAAATTGTTTTTCATTTATATTCATTTTTTACGATTTCTAATTTCGATATTAGAAACACCACTGTTTATAGAGTGTGAGTCATATATTTTGATAAGATATTACTTTCTTATCTTTTATAGTTTCTCATTTCTTTGAATGAGCTTATTCATTAAATAATCTTATCCACAATCTCCTTTGCTTACTCCAATTTCGAAACCTTGATAAATAAGATAAACATTTTCTCTTAGAATGACCAAATTTTAGAAAACATAAATTGGACTATTATTTATATTTTTCAAAGTAGAACGTAGTAGCAAATTTAATCAACTTTGAGTTCATTGCTCAATGTGTGTTTCTCATGCTCCGAAAGTGTCTATAAGTTCATCTTATAAATGTTAAGCAATTGAGATAGATCCAAAAACAGAAGGTAAGCTATAACTTTTTATTTAATTGCTTCTTTGGAAATCTGTTATGCATTGTGACTATGAATCTTGTTACTTACACTAGGGGGAAAAAAAATTCTGTTGCATAATATGATTTTTTAGCAGATCTTACATACTTTCGTATCTCAGATTTCAAATTTGAAACTAACTATAGTAGAGAGAAACTAACTATAGGAGAGAGAGTAAGTTTCTCTCTGCTATAGCTAGGAGAGAGAAATTAACTAAAATTTTCTCTCACCGATCAAAGATTTTTACTCAATTTTTTGTTGAAATGTTCAAGTTTAAACATGTTTAAGGTTTCGTTTAAAAACAAAGGGTCGTGTAAATGTTGCGACAAACTTCTAGGGGAGTTAGGGCACATCATATGGAGTAACATTGCATAGGAAGCCATGCCCACAATTGACGTCATTCGCCTCACTTTGGGCACTTTCCTATTATGAACTGTTTCTTCATATACTTCTGAACATAATAGGCAAAGTGACCCTAGCTGCGTATGACGACATTACCGGACATGGGTAATTTTAATCCTGATGATGTGTTCTTATTTCCTAGAAGTTTATCGCAACATTTACGCAACTCCCTGCTACATATAACGTTTTTTAAATTTTATATTTCTACAAAAAGTAGACTAAAAATGTCATTTAAAATCAGTAGCTTTAGGGGAGACACTAATTTCAAATTTGTACTCCCTCTATCCGAATTAGGCCAATATTTGTATAAGTGAAACAAAAAATTTGTTCCCCCGTGTTATTTAAATTTTGAAGGCTAGTAATGAATACATTTTTATATTTTCTTCTTTAATCACGTGAACCTTGTTCGAATCTCAGCGATGGCTGGTCGACACGAATTCCGCAACCGTCTAAAATTTTCCGTTTTTATTCTGACTTTTTATTAAAATCAGTTAAAAAATATCTTGACTATTAATAATGAATTACTTGTCTACTACTATTTAAAATTATGAGTTAACAATAAACATAGTAAAAACATATTTCATATCCATTTAATGTCAATCGTTAATTAAAAATATTACAGATCATTTATAAGTTATTGCTGTAATAAGGTTTTTGTATTTTGATGACAATAAAAATCCCTAAAATTCCATTTATATAAAATATTTAGTTTATTACGTGACTGTTATCAAGAAATTTATATTATTTCGCAAAATCTATTGGATTTTTTTTCTATCCATGTTAACAGCTATGAATTTTTAATTTAATGTAATGGTGTTTAGTTTATTTTTCTCCTTCTAATTTTTTCAGAATTTCATTTCCATTTTTTTTTTTTTTCAATTGTGAAGACGAGAAAGAATGGATTCAAATCTAGTTTCAAGAAGTTCTTTCTTTAGCATGGTTCTCACGATCTTGCTCTTCGACTTTTCGTTGACAAACATAAGTGCTAAGATCCGAGGGAAACCCGAAAATAAATATTTACGACTGCACTAGTTTTTCTAGGTAGGTCTATCCTTGAACTTCAACCATTTCAAATGAACCATTTGAAGTTGGCAGGTAGCTGAAGGCAATAAACTTGACCTATTAAAGATCCATTTCAGATAGTCACGTGCTCATTGTGTATCTCTTCTGCTTCTAAATTTTTTTAAACTATGACCTATAATTATATTTTACTTTTTTTTTTCTTTGTCCCCGTCGGATTAATTCCGAATTGAGGGAGGGATGTAGCTGCCAAATTTGTATTTTGCTTTATTTTCGGTCTGCCTGGCTTTGAAATAAAGCCAAATAGACGTACTTGAGATTCCGTGGAGTTTCATTTTACTCAAGTGCGTCGAACTATCTGTCTCTGTTATTAGTCGCGACCGCTGTCGCGACGTTTACAAATATCGCCCACTTTGCCGGATTGTTTTGGTGACAACTATTTTGACCTTCTCCCCCCATTTAAATTTCAGAAAATAGCCCCGGTGGAATTTGTGTGGAAGGGATATTTTCAGTTTCTTTAGAAATCTCCATGTTTAGTTTGGTGAATACATATCTAATTACCCTCTTTTCTTTTATCTGCACAAATCTACAGGGTTATTCTAGTTATTCATAATTCCCTCCGGGGTTTTGAAGCGTTATAGTAAAAAAACGAAGACGAATATGGCAAAAAAGAACATATGAAATTATTCCGAAAGTATTCAAGTTTTAATTTAAGCAGTTGCCGGTAGATGGCAGTAACATGTACCACTGAAGTCAGTTGTAGTAAAGAAAAATGGCGTTTGCAGGCAGAGGGAATTATGATTTAATACTAAATATTTTTTCGATTTTTTTTTTCTTGCTGCTTCTAAATATTTATTTGGTGTGAAAGCAAATAATTTCGTATGTTGTTAAGCCGTTAAAAAAGAAAAATATTGTTCTCCAAATACTCATAAAATAGCTTGATTTTCAGGATATTAGTGCAGTTCTTGTGAGGCGCTAACAATTATTTTTGTTCTAAGGGTGATGTATCGATCGTGGCACTATCATAAGGATACACTTCTCACTAATAATCTTAAAAACATATATGTATCACTATAGGGCGAACTTGACGGTCGCCACCAGCCCCAGGGCTATTATAAAAAAGGGCGATAAAAATTTTCTGCAAATTGTTGTCTCTTCGTCAAAAATGCGTACCATGTGTATATCATTATTATAATTTTTTTTTTTTTAATAAGTGTGGAATATTTTATAATATTTCCTAGACCGCATTCGAGTTTGTAGTTCTAAGTTTGGTTTCTCAAGATATCTAACAAGACATTTATCTTTTTTCGATTTAACGGTTATTTATCATGATATATCTCCATTTTAAACAATTTTTAAAATAAATTTTTTATTTTGCAATTATAGCGTTTATAAACTACGATGCGAAGAACTACCTCCAAGTGAAAGTAGGCTTTTTTTTCTGGGGAATACAAATCTGCAGTGAAAAATGAAGGGTCCTTATTTAAGATTTCAAAGTAGCCCCCATTCTCAAGGATTAAGTTAGGAGTTCAAGTTTTGTA